>NC_090905.1:6430961-6730961 GCF_040956055.1 Brachionichthys hirsutus
GATGAGGCATTAACCAAACAATATGCATTTTACGAAAGCAAGTTCTAAAGAAATTCTGTATTTGGTCATTCCAAGATAAATTATGCAGATATCAAGATTAAAATAGAGGTCCAGATTATAACATTATAAAATAAAAACATCATTAAAACGTTATTATCTGGACACTTTTTGTAAATGTTCATTCTTTGCACTAAATTAATAAATTGAGATAAATATCCACTAAATAGAACTTTACACAGAATTCCAGTCTGTTCAAATGGCCATAAATCACATTCTAGATCTTTATTATCTCATTCTGATGTGCCATGGGTTTGCTTTTTGAGGATGGTACACATGAGTGGATGTTAAAATTTAGCAGAGTGTAATGAATTATTCATATGAAATTTACAGGGAAAATAAAATGCAATTTATCTAAATAACTACAATGAAAAATACATACAAATATGATTTTGGTTTATTTGGATAAATATCAAAACAATATTTCAGCTTTTAGTGAAACAAGACGAAATCTTTCTCTGCAGCCGATAGCATCACCGATTAATACCACTCTCCACAAAATGAGACTCATCACAATGCAGTGCTCGATGACAGTAGCACTTAATCAATCCTTAAATTTAGCCTTTGATACCTGCTGCAGTCCAGACAGTTTTCTAGTCATAGTGTTCCTACAGGTACAATTCCCATCCATCCGGGAGCGATAGAGAAGGCTCCCTGATGCGAAGATTAGTTGTCTCCATGGATTCGGCCTGACAGCTTTGCTTTCAGGTCGAAAGAAAGCCAATAGCTTTGCTTTCTTAAGCACCTACATTTGCAGTATATATAAATATATATATATATATATATACACACACACACACCGGTACATAAGGAAAAAGAGTGGCAGTTGGCATTGTGTATTATTAAGGCACTAATCAATCATGCATGGATGTTTACTGCACAGTGCACACACAATGGAAAACTCATTTTGACTTATATTTAATATATCTAGTGACCTCCAATCACAAATGTTTGCACACAGACAAAGTGCTGTAGAAAACAGAGGACCAAAATCTATATCCAGAAATTATGAGAAATAAATACAGGTGGTCCACACATAGACGTACTCGTGTAGCGACACAGAGTTACGATGGGCTTTCAGAAATTTTAAAGTAGATGTTTAGCGACAATAAATCACTGTTACGACGAGCGCACAAAAAGTCAGTCAACGGGGGCTTCCTTAAACGGCAAAATCGTTTAGCTTTCTTCTCGGGGTCTTGGGAACGTAACTCCATCGTTAAGCGAGGACCACCTATGAAATTAAAAATCATTCAAATCTGCTTCTGCTGAATATTAAAGACACAGATATCAAACAACTTGGTTCTCTTCTCACAAAAGCCGTACATGCATTTACACTGTTCTGTGTGTGTAATGTGAACAGTAATTGACAGAATACTGTCTGCTGCCCAAAAACTTTGGCCCGAGGGCTTTCAAAGCCCGCTTTGCATAAAACGATGGATAGATATATAACAGTATGCAGTGAGGGGTATTTGTTGCCAAAAATGTACTCTCTGGTCTACTGAGGTTCCAGACTTGTCAGATTTGTGTTTTACTAACAGCTAGCGAGGTCAGACCAGTTGAAGATTAGAAATGGAAGGTGCAGTAACACAGACAGTTTTGCACGTGACTAAAGACATATCTGGCAGGGTTTTTTCCCCAATTATACTTTTATTTCAAAATTACAATTTTAAATTCATTCATGTTTAATGTTTCTGGATTGTATGACCCAGGTTGGCAGGAAGCGTGTTCAGATGAACATTAAGTGTTCATTACATCTTTACAATAAACACAGCTTATTCACTGCTCATCACTTACAGGCAGTATTTGAGATAGTGATTTTAGCACCAACCAAAGTAAGTTTAAACTGGTGGGGAAGCAGGTGTGTACAAGCAAAACTCTGCACCCAATTTCCATGCAGCTTTTGATTGGTTGCGAGCACACTGCTGAGGATATGGGTCAGTTAGTGGGGAAAAAAGGATGGAAGTCTCACAGCAGCAAAGTCTATGAATGTCCCACCATATGTGTGAATTCAATGTGTGAATTTACACAATTTCAACAGCAGATGCTATTGAGTGTTAAATGCGTCCTTGCACTCCTTGTGTGAACTTTCTGATCGACTGCGTGCAGTTAATCCTGTTTGGTCTTTTAGTGTTACTTTTTTTTACTTTTGGAAAGAATCTTATTAAAGTCCATATGTTTACCAGGCACTCGCCTCTGCTGAAGTGTCGTTTGCCTCATTGTGACGTCCCTGCAGATGCTATAAATGTAAGAAACAAAGGTGAATCATTATGAAAGGCCCTTCCTTTCTTTTATGGTCCGCATGTCTCATTGTGTATTATTGCATTCCCGAAATCTAATACAGTATATGCTGTAAACATTAAGCATGGGGATGTTACGTATACATGCTAAAATTTGTGTGTTTCTGTTTGTTAATGAAATTACTGTAAAGGTTAAGGAGATTAAGGCGGTGTTTAAGCAAAGTTTGACAAAAGGGTTAATAATGGCTCCAGCTGCTATCGGACCAGTCATGAAGAGAGCTTTGGGCATTGAATGCTAATTGGAAAAAGGACAAAACAATCATTGTCTTCTCTTCCATTAACAGCTAGATCAATGTTGAAACTGTTTTAGTGAAGGCTAATAAAAATAAAGTGGACTCACAAATACAAAGGTGAGTTACGGCACATTTCACTCATAAATAACTCGCATATCAGAATCAGATTACTGGAAACAATAAGTAAGCTTTGAAGTCTTGAAAACAAACAACCTTTTTGAAGAGGTATAACATGGGTAATCAGGGAGGCATTATATGACATATTCATCTTTTAACAAAGCCACAAAGTACACTGATAAAACTTTGGCTTCAGTGAAATACTAGGAGAGCAACAGAAGCCTCACACCTTCGCTGCATGTATCTGCAGGTGCATGTATTGCATTATACTGTATATCAGGCTAAAACAAAAATGGATAAAATTAGAAGGTCTTGTGTAATTTAAGCTTCAGGCTTCTTGTCTTTGTGAGAACACACACACCTGCACACACACACACCCTCCTGGCATTCACAACCTCCACGTGGTTGTTGTACACTTAGCTTGCACAATTGCCACCATTGTATGCTGCAACAGATATCTTGTCAAGCAGGTTGCTGCTTGATACATCAATCATATTTGGACAGCAGGGTGTCTTGCAAGCAGATGTATTTGGGTGTAACGGGTGTTGCGGCGCCAGTGACACATCATCCTCAAGATTATCCTAATCAGAGAAAGAGCAATGATGGCAATAACCATTACTGTGCCGCTTGATAGGCCCCTTGTTGATGCCTGTTTACAGTTATTAGTCAGCACACCACCCTGTGCATCACAGAATGCATTAATAGTGTGCATGTGGCAGAGAACGAGAGAAATGAGAGGTTATAAGTCTGCACCGGAGTCTGTTTTTGTGGCAGTGCGTGTGGCTGTCTTTGTGGTTGAGCTTTCATAATGTTATTGGTTGTGTATGTGAGCATACGTGTACGTGTGCTGAAGTGTGTTTTACTGCTCTGTTTCTGCTCAGTGTCCGTCTGCAGTGAAGTTATCCATCAATCTGTCGACTCCCCAGCCCACCGTATCACCTTTCGCCTTCCTTCTTGCATTCCTCCATCCTTCCCTTTTATCTCACACCTCGCTCGCCTGCACACCAAACCCCCTTATCCCACTTCATCCCTGTCACCTACTCAAAGTACCATTTTAGGAATGACCATATCATGTTTCAGCTGTTGAATTAAAAAACGTGCATGTGCTGCTCTCTGTATGTTTTTCATGAATTGTGGCTGTCAGTACTTTTTTTTTTGTCATGTTTTACGAGTCGGAGATCTGTGAACCATGTTCTGGAAGCTGAAAAATTAAGCATGTAAAGGTGAAGCAAAATACCAGTTTCAATTTACAGTCTTTCCCAAAATTGCTGTAAACACACACACACCAAGACCTTTTCATTCAGCTAAGACCGTTTTCTCCAGTCTTGGGGGCACCCAGCATAAGGTAATAGCTGAGATCAGTGTAATTGAAACACCCTCGATCAATGATCATTTGCTTCTATGGCTACTGTCACACACTTGCTCTCTCGTTTCACCCTTCTTCATAAACAGTCTCAAGAGAAGCTCAAAAACTCTAAGGCCAGCTGTTAAATGTTAAAGCAGAATCTCAAACAATAAAAGACAATAAAACTACAAATGCAGAAGGAAGAGGTAATGGATGACAGGAATAGCACTGTCGCCATGGAAGCGGCTGTAAACAGCAGGTTGCAGTTGTGGGACAAATGAAGCTAGACACTAACAATCCACTGCTCCTCTGTGTTTATGAGGTAAGACCACTTTAATCAAAAATATTTTTACAATGCAATTTGATATTTAAAAAGGCCCAGCTGTAAATTGTAAGCGCTACCAGTACAGAAATAACATTTTGCAGCATTTAGTGGCTCAAGCCATATTATCCATGGATCACTCTGTATTATAGATGTTTATATTTTGTAAATATCTGTGGTGTCCATCTCTTTCAAAGATCAACTAATTGCTTTACCCCTTTTAATGTTCTCAGGTATTTTTATTCATCCGATGTTATGCACACATTTGGATACAGCACTGGAGAGATGCTAGCACAGGAGCTTCAGTAAATATTTTATGAAATTCAAGTCACTTCATTTTGTGTTTGGATAAGGAGTTCGTTCCCTGCATTAGAAGTAGCAGATTTTTGCTCAAAGAACTTCCAATCAGATCCACAGTGTTACAATATTAATATTTATTACATCAAGAAAAAAATCTACATTTATGCTGTGCATCCCCGGACCGCAGCTGAGGTTGCAAATTAATATCTCATTAGCACCACTACACTGGAAATAATAATCTTGCACGTTTATTCTTTCTCACCTCACCCAAAAACAGGCAGGGATGCATTATTTTTACAATTTCCTCTGCTGCTGTGCAGTAGAATTGTGTATTTAAGCTTCCCTGCTGTTCTCATGCTTCTGTCTGCAAAGGCAACCATTCATTAGTTTGGCAAGTCTGTCAAATGAGGCATTGCAGCAAAGGTGGTCTAGCATCAGGAATATCAGCCGATGGTATTCTGACTGTGGCTATTCTATAGTGTGCAACAAATCATAGGCATGAGGTGCAGACGTGCCCACAAAGGCTTTGGTACGCCCTTTGTCTGGCAGATGCAAAGCTGCTTTGAACAGTGGTGGCAGTTTATTGGTGCGTGGGTGGGTGTCTTCTATGCAAAAAAAAAAAAAAAAAAAGGAAGCGATGATGGTTTAAAAAAATCAATGAAGAGAATGAAAAAAACAATAAAGTTTGCAGTGTGTTAAATGGCATTGTGGATTAGACTGTTCCCAGTCTTCCCAGTCTCTCTCACTTCCTCCATCGTCTCATCTCCTCTTTGATCACTGTCAGGTCTTTTCACAGGCCAAACTCCCTATGTGGCAAAGTATATATGTGTGTGCGTGTGTGTGTGTGTCTCTTTCTTTCTTCCGTTCCTTCCCTCCCTTGATACCACCTAGACTTTGATCCGTATCACAAACTTGCACATCTCTTACCCCTTTCTTGTTCCTCCTTTGCTGTCCTCCCATATTGTTCTCAAATGCATCCCCTGTCTTCATCTTCTATGCATCTCATGAGCCCTCACCTCAGTTTCTACCATTATTTACTGCGCTAATACTAACAAATCCTTGCATGCATATATCCAGCTGAGATCACCTATTACCGTATCTTTCTCATTAAAAACTCAAAACACAGCCCTATAGCTAGAATAGAATTCAAAATAATTCTCAAACCGGAAAACTCTAGCCTGAATTAACCACACCATCAAACACCAGTGACTTTTCCTAAGTCTTTGAACTAAAGCAATTACTGTACAAACAGGACAGCAAGAAGGCATGTAGCTGGCACTCGTTCAGCGTGACTGTCCTCTAGCAGTGGTTAATTGAAGACTTGAAAGAGATAAAGATTTAAGAGGGAGAGAGAGAAGGACAATGATGGATGGCAAGAGTATCATAGGTCCATCTATCTTCCATCAGTCTTCTTGCCTCTCCATTTCATTCGAAGAAGGCAGTAGCCATGGTAACAAGGGCAGGGAAGGGCAGAGAGGAAATTAAGTATAAAAGAGAAGTATACAGAAGACAGAAAGGGAGAGGCAAGAAGACACAGAGTATTATAGATATACAGAAAGCAGACAAAGATGGAGAAGCAAAGTTGAAGAGGGAAGGAATGACCAAGCGGGGGGGAGGTCACATTTTTATAGGTATGACCCTGCACCAATGGCAGGTCCTTCCTGCTGGGAGAGGATGTGAGCCCCACGAGGACAGTGACATTTACTGGCATCACGTCTCAAGGGAAACAATTTCGCAGACGTGTATCACTGTAAGAGCTACCATTTAGCAAATGTGGCCTCCTGGGATCATAAAACATCAGGGTCATTCACTACTTTCCAAGCCTTTTGTTTTTCTACAAATTTCAATCCGTGTTCATCACCATGACCTCTGCTCATTATTAGGTCAGCTCTCTTTCTCTCTATTTACTGCAAAGACTTACCAAGCTGCTTAAAGATATTTTCATGTGACTGAGGATCTTTGGCATTTCTCCTCCTGCACCAACAGACTCCACTTCATGTGGCAATACAGTTGTAAAACGTGGCGGTCTCAGAGGGATACTACTAGAATGTCTCACAAGAATGAGCTGATGAAGCACAATCTAACACATGCAATTTAGCTGGTTCTGATCAGAGAGAGAGAGAGAGAGAGAGAGAGAGAGAGAGAGCGACAGAGAGAGAGAGATCTGGTTTTCCGACTGTCTATCTTTATCTCCTTTCAACCCCCTAAATAGTTTCATTGGCCCAACCTAGAAGTTCATAAAGATACCTGTGAATCTTCCCATCTGTTCCAGCCACAGCTTGTAAGAAAAATAAATAAGCTATAAAGTCATTGGGTGTGTGCGCGCATGTTCGACATGTTTGTGCTGCTGAGTATGGCCCTATTAAAGTTCTGCTTTATGTATAAGTGATCTGATCACAAGTGGATAGCTCGAAGTACAAATTCAAACACGCCCAAGGCATGTTGGATTCCAGTCGGTCCACTAAATTTGGTTATTTCCTCTTTCCCACTTCCCTTTCAATGCCACTGGTTATAAATACATTAATGACAGCTAATCAACAGCCCATTGTCAAAAAACACATTTTGAGCCCTTCACTAGCATTTAAAAATGCAGAAAAAATAATGTGGATTGCTCTCTAAGAAATTGTCTTGTGAACACTGAGATTAAGCTGCCATCAAAAATCCGTGTGTCGAGAACTTCAGACATAAATCATTCAGCATAAACTCTAAACATAAACTGTCACATAAAAACCCTGTAGTATAAATAATACATAATTTACTCATTTATAAACAAATGTCTCAATCCAGATAAATATTTTGGTTTACAATAACAATCCATCTAACAGCCACATTCTTAAACCTTTGTGGTCCAGAAAGTCCAAGTACATATCGTCTGCCAGCCGTGAGTACAGGAGGCAGATTATGACAAGTGGTAACCACGACTCCCCCTCGACACACACACACACACACACGCGCGCGCCCAAAACCCCGACAGTGTGGGATGATTATTTGAAGAGCTTGTCAGCCACTTGCTTCCCACTTCACTCCTACCTAATTCTTAATCCCATCCTCCTCATTTTGATGTAGCGGGACTTTGGGTTCCTCCAATAACTGGGCAGCTTTGGCTGTCAGCAAGACGTCCACACATTCATTTGTGCGTCGCTGTAGCCACACACTGAAAAATAACTGTATATACATGGGGAAGGAGTGTCTGATCTAATCGGACAAAAACAGTCCATACATCCATACATCCATCCAAGTTATTCATTAAAGTTTTTATAGTTATCATCAGGTTATGTCTGCAAATGAGAACTGGTTGTCAAGCATTTCACCTGGTAAAATAAAGGTTGACATTTTTTGAACCCACAAGACCACAAAATCAAACAACAAAAATCCCAACATCACTGAAAGCTGAAAAAAAAAAAATCTTTTGGGGATACATAACCGTTCTATTACAACAATCGCTGAGAATAGCACACATAAACACCGGCTATTATCTATATCAATCAACCAGCAAAAGTGCCTCAAGGTACCGGTATATCGAAAAAAATATTTTCACTCACCGAAGCTGAGGGCTCACTTGAAGAGAATGGCAGCACAGAGAACTTGTCAATAACTTCGGGGATGAAGTCCTGAAGCTGCTAAAATAAATAAAGACTTTATTATTATTGTACTTTGCACTCAGGTGAACATGTAATTTTGTTGTGTGCTATGTCTATGGGCCCCTCAAAACATTAATGAATATATATGGGGGCCATATCATGCATGGAGGGGACATAGGGTGAGCGTGCCACGATTATCGCCGCACCTGGAGCAACTAGGGTTGGGTGTCTTTTTTTTTTATGTCTGGGCCGGGACTCAAGCCTTTTTTAAAACATACTCATGCTGCATTGATTCTAATTAAACTTTATTTAACCATATAAAAACAAACAAAACAAAAGCAAAAAAATCAGGATCTCTTTAACAAGAGTGTCACGGACAAGAGGTGAGCAGCATATTTAAAAAAAACAGTTACATAGAAGTGACAGTACAGAGATTTAAACATTCAATTTTGTAGGTGCAACTTCAATCAGAAGTATGGGCGCTGTAACACAGCAGCAATATAAGATATAAAAACACAGGCACTGTTCAATGGTCTCACACTATCTGTCCCTCAGGATAGAATGGAATACTCCAAGTGGAATAATTTCATAGAGTTTCAATTCATTCTGCAGAGTGTTCCATGCAGAGGCGGCAGCAAAGCTGAAAACTCTTATTTGTTTCTCCTCGGGTAAGGACTGAATAGTCCTTACCCGAGGAACAGATGAAGTGAATTGCAAAGCAACTGCTTGTTTTCTGCAATAAAGTCCACAAAAATAAAAAGGGGGGGGGGGGGGGGGGGGGGGGGAGATCAAGCCTAAAAGAGCCTTATAAATGAGGGTCAGCCAATGTGCATATCTGCAAGCACTCAGAGAAGGCAAGTTTGATTTCATATATATACAATATATATACAAATCACAATGGTGGGTGAAACGCCTGCAGACAAAGACAAATCTCAGTGCCGAATGCAAAACAGTGTCCAAGGACTGGAGATATTTGGATGGCCCACTCAAATAAAGTACATGCCCGTAGTCAATAATGGACAATAAGTATTTTTTCTCTGAGCCTGAGAGAGAAGCAAGTACTATTTCTGATAAAAGAACACAAGCGTCACCCTAAATGTATTGACCAGATTATGTTTATGTACTGTAAATGAAAGCTCCATATAGGATAAAACCCAAAGAATGATTTAGATAATTTAATTTAGTTGTTATCATCGTCTCGTCTACAAGAAGAATGGATGGATGTTATTTTAACAGTTGAGCATTATGGATCCTTAATTAAGATGGAACTACATGTGTCGCATATGTGAATTAAACATTAATGTGTTGGAAGTTGAATTTATATCTAAATAAACAGCAAGGACAGATGGCAATATGACTAATAAATAACAATAAGACAGGTGTTTCTATCTGACATCCACATATTCCCAAGGCTTTGAAATCCTGGCATAGCAAAAACGACATGTGATCCACTCAGGGGTTTGTTCTATTGGTTGACTGGAACTTCACAAACATCAGAGAAGTTAAGATGAAAAAGATAAAGCAGATAAATCAATGACATGCCAAACTTAAATTATAGTGGGTAAAAATGAATATTTCTTAGCATGACAGTTTCCCCAAAACTGGTCACTTTGTACGTGACTTTATTTAGATGAAATTCTGGTGTTGGAACAGAAAGATACTAATTACTTTTTCTTTTTTTTAAGTATAGCATACCCATAATTTTTATGTCTGGAACATTAAATCTAAGAGCAGATGCTTCCAGCAGATGTGAAGGCAACATTCTATCCACAGTGAAATACAGAAACGTCGCATTTATTTTCCCATTGAGGACTCTTTATGAATAACCATGACTGACCGCCTTGTACAAGGTGTCACCCAGAGTCATCATGCAGCAGATGTCTGTTTGAAGATGACTGTGTGATATGGCGTGTACATGCTCTCACCGTCAAACCTTTCATGTTTGTGGCAGGTTTTACAATACTTCCTTCTCTCTATTATTGCACTCATTTCTCTCACTCTCTCTCTCACTATGTCTTGTCAGCGATATCCTCTCTCGGGACGTGTATTGCTTAAGGCGTTACATGAGGCAATGTATTGTACTCTCTGTCAATTTCTCCTACAATTTCTTGCTGTGACTGTTACTTTTTCACTCAAAGGCAACAGATGTTAAAAGACACACAGATATTTCAGTTTATCTTACAATTAGTTACATTTTATTGATACAGTTTTGGTCATACATTTGGTACAGCTAACAATGAAGATGATTGAACATGCTGCCATTGCTGCAAGCATTTCCAATGGCACGAGAAACAAACACGAAACCAATTTGGCAAAGCTTCAGGTCAGTTCAACCTTTTTACAAATAGTTCCTCATTATACAGGAGAAATACATCAATAAGCACTCGCGTCGCGGTCTGTAAACTATGATGTTTGCCATAGTTACCTCCGCCGAGACGGAGTTTATAATTGCTGGCTTTTGTTTGTCTGTCCGTCTGTCTGTTAGCAACATAACGCAAAAGGTTCTGGACGGATAGGCTAATAACAATGTTTGAACCGGACGTTTGAACAGCGAGACAAACTGGTTTTCTGCAAGCATGATGGTTGTTGTTCCAGACAGGTGTGGACAGCCATCATCACTCTCATAGACCTCTGAGCTCTTTCTCCATTCATTCTTCCTCATCCCTTCAACTTTGCAATCCATTGTTCATTCAGTTTATGACTGTATTCCTGGGTGATGAGAGATTTACAGACCAAGGCGGGTAAATGAAGAAATGCATTTAGGAATGAGGGGAGACATAATAAAGCGGATGGATGATAAGGATCTGGAAAACGTGCAGTACTGAAAACGCACTGTAGCATTTCACCAGCGATAAGAAAAACTGCTTCAGAATGTAAAAACCAGAAACAGATCAAGTCTTAGATTGTGGAGCAGGAAAATCGGAGAGGAGCTGAATGTGTTCTACCTTTCTTCAGCCTTTGCCTTGTGAACTCATTTTTTTGTAGCATATCCATTGCCTAGCACACACTGGATTTATCAGAAATCATGAGAAAAAAAAATTCAGTGACACAGTGACACTCCTAAACAGCATTAAAAGCTGACAAATGCCTGCAAGATGAAATGTATTGATGATTTTGGAAGCAGTGCAGGTATTTTACTTTGAACTTGCTCTGTACTGCTGGTGTACTTCACATCTTGAGACATTCAACATGATAGTGTTGTTGGCACTAACCCCCCAATGAACATATTTGTATTGTAGGATCATTTTTTAGTGATATTACATTCTCATTAAGGGTTGTATAATTTTCATATTATACATAATCATATTCCAATTTGTTCAAATAAGTCAGCTGTTTGATTGCTTGATGAATGAATCTTATCGTGAGGCAACCTTTGTTGTTCTGTTTACTTTCTCTCTGCCTTCTGTTGTCTTTGCCGTTTCAGCCTGTCTGTATGTACACAGTGTTTTGTTCCCGTTTAGTGAGATACTGAAGGGGCCTCCTTACGGCCTTTAGTCTGTCCTCAAGATACGTATCCATTAACATCAGGAGCTCTAAGGTTTACTGGGAGGATATTTTGGGAAGTCCATTGCTGGTAAATTCTCTGCTATAAAGCCAAGCACAATGTGGGTACACTAGGGAAAGTGAAAATGTGTTCTCTTCGATGTGTCTTTACTCACACGACATCTCCCAAATTGCTGAAAATGTGGGCGCCTGATTAAAAATGTTGAAGTGCCCGAAAACCAGCGGCACGGCATAATCTATCCTCATCATGATAGTGTGAGGCAAACAGCAGAGCACAACGTGCATTTAGAAAGAACTCAACCTGTTTAGACATGTACAAGTCTGTTCTCAAGTAGTGCCTGACTTGTGCCAAGACATGTTAGCAATGCCACTGTCTGATGCTCTCTTGCGCCCTCAGGAGTTTTATCTCTCAATGTCAATTTGATCAAACTGCCCCTGAACTGTTTTTTTGATTATTGACCTATTGACTTGCATACAATGATTAGTCCAGATATATATGACAGCAGTTGTAAATGTTGAGGGTTTAATATTATAAAATGTACTGACTGTTAAACTTAAAGCAATGAAAAATTAATACAGTACATTTATTGTTATTCAAGGTTATCAGCGTGCCTTTTGCACATAGGCCCTGAGTGCTATCCTGCCGCAGCTTAACTGCGTTCAAGTAAAGTCACCATGACGCTTTCACAGGATGATATATCACAATCAGTCATCTCATAGACCCAATCATTGTCATTTCCAAATAAACTAGGATGGATTGTCAAACAAACAGTAGAATTCGTACTCTGAAACAAAAGCTTTGCAGCTAACACACAAAGACGAACAATTATGCTGTTTTCATTAGATCCATAAAGCTAAAACAGAGAACAATAACCAGAGACTACCCAAGTTTGCCATTTGAAGACACCATCCATCCTCTTTTCCCCCCCATTATAAACAGTACAATGGCCCTGTTGTACAATTATGAGTTAGAGCTACAATATAAAATGTCCTCGATCATAATACAAATCAGTGTTGATGGTGGCATGTATGGTTTTAAGGCATTATGTCAAAGATAATTTTGTTCCTTCCTTCAGCAATTGTACATTATGAAAAATAAGTCTGATTAAAACAAACCCAAAGGCATAAAATCTATAGCATATAGCTGAAGAAAATTATGCTCCGTTATGTGGCAGCTAGTTTTGTCACAGTTTATGGGAACAATTATCACATGGGCATCTAGGCAAGTTTAGAATGCTCTGGCATCTCTAATAATAGCGCCAATGTGGCAAAATCAATACTCAGCAACAATATCCCAAGTTTTTTCAACAGCAGGAAGGAATCACTTACAATTATTAAAGCATTGAGGCAGATTTCTCACCAGGATGTAGCACAACAGACAAGTACAACATGAGCAGGAGAGGCTGGCCCTGTTGGCCAGCCACTGGATAAGACTCATCTCTGTGCACATTTAAAGCCAAGCCAAACCAATTGTTGAAACTAGAGCCAGCATACAGTGACATAAGCAGATTACTTTTCAGATGTACACTACATAATTTGGCATGCATCAGCCCTTGGGCAATAATATTTTCTGGTTGTTTTCTTCAGCTTTCTATGAAGACAACATTTCAAGAATGAATATGGATGCTTTGGTATCTTTGTTGTTTTGAGAACATTTTAATTTCCTGTCATCAGCACAGATTTTAGACCTCTGCACTTGCATGGTACATCAGAATTCAATAATTTAACTGCTGTGTCAAGCAAGATGGGCTTTTTCTTTATTGAATGTACTTAATCTTGTGTTGGGGTTATTTTGATTAGTCACCATTCAATTTACAAATTACAATACAGATTTATTAGACTAACAGGTCTATTATTTGGACATACATTTTCTAATAGGGTGCACACTTTGGTTAATGTTTTTCTGAATTATTTACTTACACTGGGTCTTTCCTTGTGAGCTGGACAAAGAACCAGAGCCATGGGTGGAAGCCATTTTTAACAGCATGGACTCAACCATATGCACGTTGAACTGAGGGGGAGGGAGGGTACTATTCCTAAATTAACTTTTGACAAGTCCATTTTTTTAATGAATTTAACATTCACTTATTAATTTGTGCTAAGTTATAGTTATCTTTGCTTTGATTACTTTAAGTGCTCATTTTTCCAAGTTGGTTTATTTTTGCTTCTTGATTGTGTCATGCCTACACATTTGCCCAAACAATAACAGCCCAGGTCGTGCAAAGCAACAGTGAATGCTCTGAAGAACAGCCCATTTTAGTGAAACCTGGAGGCTGATTGGCCAGCTCCACATCTGAAGGAAGCTATCGGCTGCAAGACCTGAACACACACAGGTGGAATACAAACATGGAGTTGACACCTGTAGAAGGGGAGGCACAGACAGAAAAACAGCAAGAGCAAACACAACAAACTCTTTGTGTCAGAAATATACTACCATCCAACAATCAAGTGCTAGTTCTCACAACTCTGACTCAAGATGGCAAAAATCCCACCCATGCTGGGGTGTTTTAGCAAGAGCATGAGTTATTGACCATAATTACTCTTAAAATTGAAAGTAATAAATGCATTCTCAGTGGAAATACTCTCTTGCACAGTTTAATATGCACTTTTAAATGTGAGCTAGAGAGCTACCAGTTATGGAGAACAGGTTTTGAGTTTGCTTTTATTTCTAATTCAAACTCTTTGTGCTCAATGCCCTCACGGAGGTTTGGGGTGTATTCAAATGGATCTGTAAATAACCATGTAATTTATTTTGGAACCTATGCATATAAAGAATCCTTTGGTATTTAAAATGGCCCTGTTGCAGCATTCTAAAATGACTTTTTCCAAACAAAACAAGTGAATAGTTGCCTGGAATAATGGATAATCAAGGGGATGCTGCACAAGATCTGTATCTGTGCTTCTCACATGGAGTAAGAGCATGTCGAAAGTTGTTCCTACAGTTCACTGAAAGTGAGGAATTATGGAAAAGCACACGGAGGCAGTCTAACAGTAGTCATCAAGATAATTCTTTCTGACACAGTCATGTGTGCTCATGATACAAAATCGCAGTACTTAACCTGTCATGAGCCATTTATTTGTATTTTTTTTAAGATGCATACAGAAGACTAGAGGAGGATCCCTACAGAGAATGGCATGAATCATGTTTTACACATGCAGAGATGGGCTGATTTGTGACATGAACAAAATCTAAAGACAGCAAAAGTAAAGCTATACGCCACACAGGCAACAGAGAGCGCAATCTTTATGAGTAACAATGGAGGTTTATCTGTTTACCCAACAAAGTAAATACGTTTTTCTACATGCATTGCACTGTATTCTGTGGCAGTTGAAATTTGTGCCACAGTGAGACATTACCCCGAGGATAACAGGCAGGAGTTAAGGTACAACACATCCCATAGGAAGTGTAACATTCCAGTTTGACCAAGAAGAGGGACTCTGGACATTATAAAAAAAACAAAAAAACAATTGTTTGTCTTTCTTATTGTTTATTTATCTTATTATTTAGACTTTTTGTTTTGCTGAAAGAAAGTCTGATTATGTTGAACCTGAGTTGTAGAATAGCTTTTCAGCATTTCGGCAGTTCTAGATAATGAGGTAAACATTGGATGTACTTGTCTGTCAACACAAGAGCATAAAGACATCTGATGAGACACATTAATTCCCTCTCAGAATTAGTGGCTGGTCTATTTTTCACATTTTGGCTCTGTCACTCAGATTCTAATTCGATTCTGAGTCTGAAATCTGTTGTTTTGCCGAAATGACTATCGGGTGTAAGATCAGCAAAAGGTTAGGTCAGTTTCCCTAGCATATCGTAACTCTCTTGCCAGATACATATTGGCATTTTGCCACAATCAGATAGAAGTGGCTTGCTTAATGTTTTTGCACAGAATATAGTTTTTCACTTTAGGAAAAGTGTTGCATAATCACAAAATAGCTTGGGGAAAATTATGCATGCACTGTAAGACTGAGCTGAACTCCGTTTTCCTTCTTGGCATACAAGCTGGATGACCCAGTGGGAGAAACCATAGTATAAAGGCTTTGCTTATTAAAGTTTCTAGTGTAACACTGCATGTGACAGAGACTGTCTTTGTTTCTTAAGATGCGTCAGTAAAGTGCTTAAGCTCGACCCATTCTGTCCACACTTATGTCAGGTTCAGGGACAGGTTTTTAAACGCAGAACACATTTTCGACGCTCTCACAAACAATGCTGCTTTTAGGAAGCGTGAGGACATGCCAGCTGGTGGTGTTGCCTATTCAAAGGAGAGCAGGGCTTAAGCTGCCAGCGGGGACACATAAATTAGCATCCTGAAAGACACCACCTTGATTTAGTTTCCAAGTGGGTGAGTAAACCTAGACAGGGGTCACTGTTCTCTAAATGAGCAACATCAAATGCAAACCCCACCAACTGAAACTGAAACACCACAGGGGGCGGGGGGGTGTCCCTTAGTAAGACATAATTGCTGATTTGAAATAAAAGCTCAATGGGTGCATATATATTTTTTCTAATTCCACTGATTCAATCAAACTAAATATTTTTGGAAGTTGAGTGATCATAAGTGAACCATAAAAATAAAATAAAAAATGAGGCAGAGGTGTCAGATTTAAAGGAGACATAAAGTCCTCTTAGATCAGATGATGAACTTGGATGACTAATGCTCCTGTGAAGAAGCAAAGTTACACTGCATCTTTGCAGGATTATGTCATTGATGCAAAGCAGCACATGTCCAACAAAAAAGATTCATACTTTCAGCATGAATTCTGACAGCTTTGAGAAGTGGGAAAGATAGTGAATATAAGCAGCAATAAAACATCATCTAGTTTTCTTTCCTGTCAGGGATCCAAGTCAAACAGAAGAGGTGATGAACCTGGACCGAGCCAGATATGTCCATCACTCTGCTCCACATCTCCCACCCCGAGTGATGTAGAGTTCTCATAGTTGGACAAAGAGAGTGTTTGGATGGTCCTGCAGCTCTACATAATGTTAACAACCTCAACTCCCCTCCTGCAAGAGACTCAAGTCATAGATCAGCCTTATGCTGTCTTCTAAACTTGAGGGAATCAATAGCACTGCTCTTTGACCCCATATCTGAACAGCAATCAATCAATTGAATCATATCGTTATTCATACAGATGGGAGTTCTCAGCTCTAAGGAAAGAAACCAGCTTGTTGCAGCCTTAACAGATACTGACGATGCAGCATCTCTATTGTGTTCCACTGTAAAAGCTAAACATGGCCACAAACGTACCAACATATTCCACGTTAATCTCACGCAGATCGACAAAAATAGTCCGACACAGGTTACACAAAAGTACATTTGAAATCTTTAAACTATTAATTGTCTTTTTCTTATCTTTGATACCATAGCCTTTGTTATTCTACTGCAACCATAGTGCTTGAGAAAACACAGGAACCCATTAAAATTGTTGGCAATGTGCCAGGATCTGCAAATATATTTATATATTTTTTTGATCCAATGAGGTAGTTTGCCGAAGGTGTCAAGTGTTCTCACAGAAAAGACCATGTGTCTGAGCATGTTGGTGCTTCCGTATGAAACTGACAGGTAGTGTGTATGTGCTTGGGTACTTCTACGGAGTACTGTATACATGTTTACATGGTGACTGATGTCTACTGTAAATCAGTGTGTGTGTGTGTGTTTGAGAGAGAGAGACAGCAAGTGAGAGACCAAGAGAGCGAACCTGTTATTACTGCACATCAGCAATGATCGAGCTAGCATATGGCCTATCCGTGCTTCTGCTGAAAGTGATGCTGGCTCTGAAGAGTTTCGACTTACCTCTCTCTTTAAACACAGCTGGATTCAGAAAATGCAACAGCTTTGGATTTGATCCCCTCCTCAGGTTCTCTTTTGTCTCTTTGTGTGCCTGGTGTGAAAACCATGACAGCCATACCAAGTTCTGATTTGTACCTAGAGCTGATACTATCAACTCAGGATTTCAAGTGTTACCCAGGAATGCTCAGTTTATCCCACTGAAAATAGCCTTGGACAAAGCAAAACGTGTGGCTGCAACTGATACTTATACTGTATCATTATGATGTTTTGCTGGGTTTTCACCATGGCATATGTCTCTCTGTCTATATCGGCATTCAAGCAACATTTCCATCCCGGACGGGTTGTTTCATTTTTTCAATGTCTATTTGAACCCAATGAAAGCTTTACACCCCCAATGATACTTTGGAACGTAGTAACAGACCCAAATCAGGAGTCTCCCTGAATGAAGTGTACCAGTGTTGTAGAACAGGTGCAGCTTTGCAGTAATATGTTCAGGTGTCTGAACTACACTGCGGGATTTAATGCTATAACAACAGTAGTCTGTTATTTGAAGAAGCACAGAAAATGACCACTAAACTGGGGAGATAGTGAAGTAGCTTTTTATCAGTCTTTATGTTCACAGCTGAATCGTGCGTCATTCCTCTTAATGTTGGGGAATGCCAGAATACACTGAAGGTGCAGTTTGGGAGGGTCCACTTTGAACACACCAAGGAGATCACAGAGAAGGGACTAAGTTTGAATGTTGTTATGCAGTCTGAAAAGTACCTCATGTTTGTTTTCTGTCTGTTTAATCCTTCACATAAACATGTTTCTGCTTTGTAAAAATCCCAGGAGGGTTTCCATCTGAATCCAGATGTAAAAGGTTGACAGTAGTGTTACTTCACAGCAACTCATAAATATGTTGAAACATAAATACATAGATGTAATTCTGTGTACCATGTATTTGAATATGTTCGAAATGAACCTTGTATGAAGCAGTGTTGAAGTACTCACCCTAAATAGATGGGAGAGGATTGCTGGGATGGATTTTCCATCTACTAATAATATCCAGCTGTATAAGTCAGTGGGACTGAGGGCATGAGGGGCTATCGATCACATTCTGAGCCAGGAGAGGAGGAAACATCGGTGCAGCTCTCGGATGAGTGGGAGTGAGGAGACAGATAGGCCTTCCTGACAAGTTGCAGACCATTTACGCATGCAGATAATGTGGGAAAAGGCATTTAGAGAAAGAACCAGCCAGTGTCACAGAGAGCAATGTGAGACAACTGTGTAAAAAAAAACTTTAGCTGGCAAAAGTCATGCTTAAACTGTAAAATGAGAAGAGAAAAAAAACAGATGAGGGCGTGGGGGGGTGCAGATGGCTGTGATTCCTTGTGAAACTATCAGATGCAGCAATATGTGCTACTTTGTTAAGCTGTCTAAACCTCTTCTTAGAAATTCCATCATGACAAAATGGTACCTGCAATGAAATGCCTCCACGTAGACTCAACAGGAGAGACATATACAACAGATATATCACTTTACACTACACTGATGCCAACTCTGATAAACCTGAGATCTCGATGGTACCAAATACAAGGATTTATTTTGACTCAGAAAAGCACATAAGTGGGAGCATATGCGGGAGGAGAGGACTTCAACAGCACAAGCTGTAGCTGCACAAGAACTAACGCCAAAACAAGTGTTGGCAGGGTCTTGGAACCGTCGTCCCAAGGTTACCAAGGTATCTGCTGGAATGTCTGTGAACAGGTGTACTGATGCCCTGTTAGTGCATGTTAATGAAATCATTAGTGCCACGCTTCTGATGCAAGTGCCTCCGTTGGATTTGGCTAGGAAACACCCAGCCGTCTGTTTTGCTCAACCTGCCACACTCTAGATCGCGCTCGTGATTTAATTAAGTGAACAAAATGCCACCAAGAACTCCCATCAGGAGCAGAGCTCAAGCCTCCGGTGCGTCCATTGGTTTAGGCAGTTTTGTAGCAGTGTGCCACGTTTTAAAAGGACGCATCAGAATTCAGGATGGTTGTATAACTGAATGTAAGGTATCTTTGCGTGAAAGTGACCTCTGGAAGAGTCAGTACAATCTGTCTTAATAACTTATAGCTTTATAACTTAAGAAGAAGAAGAAACATAATTATTTATTGAACCAAGGCACAATTGGGAAATTCTATTTACATTTACACAATTATTTCACGCAAATGTAGGCCTATTCACTCATGTCATTGAAAGAATATTGAGTGAGGATGTGAAAGGCAGCCAGTTTAGGAGATGAACTGGCACCTCTCCAACTACGTGTTCGACCACCAGAACACACTGTGTCTGTGTCTGCATGGGTTCGATGGTTCTATGGCGTCCTCCCACCACCAAAATCTAAGGTGAATGTTTTGCAGCTAGAATGTGCGTCTGTCTTTCTGTGTGGCCCTGCGATGAACAGGCGCTAATTTGATTGAGCCAAAAAGTTCAAATATGATTGAGTGGACATGGGCATTGTTGGCATAAGTGACCAACAGAAGCAGATGGCTGTTCACTGAGTGAGCCATCGGGTCTTGACTGCAGCTGAATTAATTGTCAGCTCACAGGTGGAAGTCTGAAACCCAAATCTGGGTTGCTTATCATTATTCCAAAGTTGCATTTTCAAACTTGATTGATTAATTTCTCTACACACAACTGACACAGCAGTATAAAACAGAAAGTATCTTTTCATGTGATGCTAGAAATGCCGCAAGAAGCTTTGCTTCAAATTGCTTCTGAGATAAGAACTCATTGAGGCACATTGATCGGTGCTCAGTTCACACACACACACACACACACACTTACACACACAATGTAAAACTATATTCTCAGGAGTTTGTACATACGGAACTGTCACACATATTCAGTTTCACTCCCATTTGTTAAAAGTCCATCTGCAAGACAGTTTTGACGGCCAGATTCGAACGCCAGGCCTATCTTGTTCATTTTTATCGAGCATCTCCTCCAGCTGAGCACGGAAAACACTGTGGTGGAATTGATTGGTTGTCACCATGTGGAGTAATAGCTCTGCTCATTTTGCGATGAAAATGTATAATTTACCCTCTTCAGCATTGAGGGACTGGTGCAGCATTGAGAGAGAGAGAGAGAGAGAGAACAATGAGTTGCTGCCTTTGTGAGAATGAATGCACCAAGGATATAACATTGATTCCTGCACTAAATGATGCAGTGGACCATTGAACATTGAGCATGGATAGACCATGCACTTTTACTGAAGCGTTTATCAAAAAACTGGAAATACTTTGTCAGGGTTTATTTTAGCTTCTCGGGAACTATTGGCCTTGTGCTAAAAACATGCCCGTTTGGATAAAGTAAAGAAAAATCTGATCAAACTTATGAATCCACATAAAAACATCCCTCAAAGACAACTTATACGCTGCATGTAAGTCTGCAAATAAGTTGTTGTCCGAGCCAGGGTGTTGACTCTTCCAAAGTCAAACAGTGCCACATTCATTCTGCAGAGACTGGAGAAGAGAGAAGTAAATTAAAGTGGCATAATTTCATTACAAGCATCGAACAGTGAGCGATAAAACATTTGCGTAATTTAGTGGAGAGCCTGACAGCAAACTGAGAAGGCAGCAGTCTGTTTACTTGCAGCTTGCACACAACAACACTCTACAAAAAAACCCCGGAAAGGCAGGACTTTCTTTATTACAGAAATGCCACTGGCTTATGTCACACAAAGGCATTCTAGAAGCCGAAGACGACGGTGAGAAATTCTTAGTAGCAATTAAAAACACTGTCTTGTTCTGCAGTGGGCCAATTTTCAGCAGCCTGTCTAGAATAAAATGCATTAATTTGTCTCAGAAGGATAGACAACAGAGTGTTTAATTAAAGTTTTGATCACAAGCCTTAGAAGCTAATGGGAAAAAAAATCTAAACAAACCACATTCGGTCATGTTTCCCACCAAAGAGCGAGCATTTAAGCCTTTTTGTTATCTCCTACACCTCCCTGGAAATGGCAGCTCCTTGCTTGGTCACTTGTGGAGTTGCACTGCACCAACCTGCCTGGGTTATTTTGAGTGCTCGTATGAAATGTGTGTTGGTACTTGAGTCTCAAGTGGGCTGCTGGCTATGACAGGAAGGGAGGCTCGCTGACATTCTGTGGGTGTCACTTTACAAAGGACAGTGCAGAGCACAGTGTAGTAAAGACTTCATGTTTCCATGTGGAAGCAGACCACACTTTGTAAGATTAAACCTGTAACACGGCCTATCTCTCTGCCTGGCTGAAGTGGTGGCTTTTCTTTATTTAGAGTCATCTGCACATATGGAAGTGTACCCACACAAGTGTAGCTGCTCCACATCCAGACGTACGTTAAGATTGATCAAAGGGTGCAGTCAGTATGGGACGAAGCAGTTAAAGCGGGTGTTTTTGTCAAACCTGTTTGCCCTGTGGTTACCTTAACTTGTGACTGAGGCCAAGAAAGAATAAGCGACGAGGAGCCAAATAATAATTAGCAGTCTGGAAGCTGGATAGTGGACATATTTGTGACATCAAAGCAGCTCCCGCTGTGAACACCCATTCAGCGGCCGTCTTCATGACAAAATGCTTAAATAATTAGTTTCCTGTTGTTGCATGACAACTGGAGACAGTTCATGTTTAGGGCTGTTTTATAAACGCTCTAAAGTGAGTCAGCTAGTTATTAAGTGCAGTGTTGAGTTGGTTTTATATGTTTATGGACAATTACAGCTTGATCATTAGTGACTTGGCTCAGACTATAAGGGAGTATCATTAAATAGCAGGTTGAAATTATCACAGCTCTAAATTAATGTACAGTATTGTGCATAAAGTGTAATGCAGCCTCAGAGGTAGCACAGGTAGCGTCTCCCTTGAGCCGGTCCAGAGCCTGGATACATGCAGAGGGTTGCTGCAGGAATGGCATCCGGCTTAAACTACTACTGTACTCTTGCCTTGTCCCATGAGGGGTCGCCACAGCAAATCATTGTTCTCCACTTCACCCTGTCCTTTGCATCTGCTTTGCAAGTGCAAACAGGCATCAAACAGGCATTGACATAACAGGAATGAATTGACTCCAGTGATACTCCGACAAGGTGATGACAAAGCCAACTTTGCACAGTCCTGTCCTTCTTGCTTTCATTTTCGAGCCTTTGTCAAACAATCTTTAACTGAGTTGCATGTTTCAGTTGAACCGAGGCCATTCTCCTATGCCTAGGGTGCAATTATCCTTCAAACCAACATTAACGAGTAGGATCATGTTTACAGTAAAAGATAAAAGTGTTATGCACGCTACAAAAGCTATGTTCAAGGTGATGTCTTTCAGCCACATCTGCAACACCTTTTCCTACTAAGCCAACAGCTGTATCAAAGCGGCCGGCAAGACTCCATTTCTGAAAATGACTCCTATGTTTAGAATATGTGGTGCTGTTGGCAGATAGCCTGCAGAGAGGTCTGAATGGAATCATGCACGAACGAGTCCGTGAAGAAGCTATCAGTTTCGAATAACAAGAAATTAATCTTGCAAGCACATTTCTCAAAGGGATTTGAGAGAGAAGATTGCTGTTGGAACCTCTTGGAAGACGTTTAAAACATTGTCCAGACTTTCTCATTTCAATGTTCCCTTTATGCCCGTGAGGGCTGACTCCATTCGTTGTGATCGACTCAGTAGATTCCATCCCATTTTCCCATCGATTTCCCCCAGTGAAAGCCCTCCAATCTAATCCAGCAAAGTCAAGCAAATTGCAAGCCTAACACGTGTTAGAGTTCAAACGGTGGCATGAAAGAAAGGCAACGAGCAAACTTGCAATTACAGTTTTGCTCTCAGCACGAGTCAATAAATTAGTCAAAGTAGCATAATTAGGATAAAAAATAACACTACTCGCCATTTGATATTGAAAAGTGGGAGAGTGTTCTAGGAAATAGACAGTTATTGAATTTCTTCTCCAAGCTCATTGGAAATCAATCCGTTTTTCAGCTGCCTAATAAATGCAACGCCGCACGTTTAACAGTCACGCTAATGGCGACTGAAGTCAATAGGAAAGTGCATAAGTGTACATGCAAAAATGAAAACTGTAGAGCAAACCATGGTAATCCCTCCCACAATAATTATTTGCCCCATCAGTCTCTGACTGTGGGGGAACTTCAGATATGTTATACCAGCTCTTTGAAAACCTGGAGGAGAATACTGTAGTTGCATCCCTTTCGTCAAGGGAGGCGCTGAAATGCGTTTAGCTTCATGCCTGAAAGGAGGAGCAAATATTCACTGCTCAATTCTGCTCATTGACGCTCTCAAATCATGTTTTGGTCATGTCATTACATTCCTAACTCATTCATGCTTTTTCATTACCACAGGCATGATTAGATGTAATTTTTTCATTCAGTTTTGGGAGATAAGTAAGGCAATTGAAAATGAACAATTTGAGTACCCAGAAATCAATTGCGTACTAAAGAAGAACTTATTATTGGTGAATGCTACAAATATGAAACAATATATGACCTTGTTAACATCTATCGATCCATCTATATCTATCTATCTATATAATCCACCTATCTTTGTCACAGAAAAAAAAAACACTTGACAGAATTAGACGTGAAAGCATTCTGTGAGTTTATTGTGTAAAGAACACTGGGTAGAGCAGAGGTTTAGAGACATGTTTGTCTGAGAGACAGCTGTGGCCCATCGGGGAGTGCTTTGGAAGAGAAATGGAACTGAACTGTCCTGATCCTGAGCTATTTATTGGCCGGATGAGCGCTGAAATCTTTGGTGATTTGGGGATTTACATTGGATTGGTTTTAGCTCTTTGTACCTGCTGCCTGTCTGTACCATTTATTTAATGGGACAGTTATGGAGCAGCGGCTCTCATGTGCTCTTCAGTTGCAGACATTTCAAAATAAATATTTTGCCAAACAAAATGCCTGAAAAAGCTAAAACGATGGTCTCAGATGAGCGCTGATCTATCTGTACAATCACCAAACTCTAAGAGAAAGCAAACTGAAGTAATCAGAATACTTTATTAATGCCAGAGGGAAATTACATTCCATAAAGATCCACGACTACTAAGAAAATGAGGATGAAAGGGTCACTGTTCCTACAGGTCATTGCGTCATAAGCTTTTGAGTATAGGAGAGACCAGAGGAGAGTTTTAAGCAAAAACTTTACCAGAAAAAATAATAAGGCAAAAGGCCGGGGTTTGCAGGTTTGAAGACTATAGTTGTGTCTAAGGTGTTAACTATCAAAAACAACAGCATATAGGTGATCAGACCGGATCACTTAACCGAGGCAATAGAAAAACTTATCATCCATCTATGCCTAAGGGTGGTGACCCCTTAACAGCTTACAGGTTATGTATGAGTTGCATTAGCAGGGACCATTTTACCTGCCCATCCCCAGCCTGGAAGATGGCGACTTTAATGACCCCCTCTGAAATAAGGGCTAACACACAAGACCAGCTATACACATGTCAGGGATGATTGAAGTGGTAATAAACCATTCTGTCCATTAGCAGGGTGTTTTGTGCTATTAACGGAACCAGGGATGGTGTTTTAGCTTGTCAGTGGCTACAACCATCACACATTGCCTGAATAAATGGGTGGAAATTGTTGGATCTGTGGAGTTAAAAGTACACAAGGGGGTGATTTTGTGTTTATTTAGGGGGTAAATGTCATCCATCTCCACCCCACCACCACCACATATGGTATTCAAGGAGAAGGGGGACAGGATGCTAACAAATGCTGCTAAAAGTGCTGTGTGTGTAGGTCCGCCACCCGTCGCAAAAGTGATCCGTCTCCCTCTTGTCAGACCGAGTTGAGATGACTCTCAGGCCATGTTGACCCACGGGGATGCTTCCCCTACAACACACACACACACACAAAGCTCTGGATAAACACAATTAAATGATCCCACCCTTCATTCTTATCTTATCTTGCCTCCTATCCTTAACACCCCCCTCAAACAAAGACATGCACTGGAAGACTCCATGGTGGCCCCTGAATCCTGGCATTCCTCCACACACACACACATGCAGACAGTCAGACATGTAATTCATTTCCTTTCAGACACTCAATCATTTTCTTATTTCCCATCACTCCCATTTCCCCTCTTTAACCTTTCTCCTTTTCAGCACAAAAGTTTGAAATCACACAATTGCAAGTAAAAAAAAAAAAAAAGACAAAATGCTTTTCTCGAAACTTTCTCTTTGGTTGGTATAATTTAATGAGTCTAAATTCACCGCTTGCTCCTGTTTATCATATCCCATTAGCGATCATTTTCCAGGATGGGACAGTTCAGTTCAACAGTTCAGCGTTTGCGGTTTGAATACTTGCCCGTGTAAAGTAATGTTATTATTGACTGGGAGAACCTCTTGGCATGTCTGCAGAGGGGGCAAAAAAATGACAATTTCTGTGGTGATTTCCACCACTGTGGCTCCATAACAGCTGATGCCCAACCCTGCTCTCAACCTTCTATGTGTAATGCATCACACCTTCAAATGTGTTGTTGAATGGATGAACTACTGAGCACTGATGGCTCAATGCTTGGCCGCCTTAGGTAAATGGCAGCATAGTTGTCATGCTCTGATTTCTATAGTGCCTGGGAAGATAAATTTATGACAAACAAAACAGAATGTATTATCATGTATCA
This sequence comes from Brachionichthys hirsutus, assembly GCF_040956055.1. Taxonomy (NCBI): domain Eukaryota; kingdom Metazoa; phylum Chordata; class Actinopteri; order Lophiiformes; family Brachionichthyidae; genus Brachionichthys; species Brachionichthys hirsutus. The sequence continues at coordinate 6,457,137 of NC_090905.1, forward strand.
CAGCCCTTCAGGTAGCCACAGGCCAGTAATGAATTGTGTGGCATTGCTGGTGATACATTTGACCCTCCGTCTGCTCTTAGGGGAATAGCTTCATCAGTCACAACCCATTTCAAGAGTAGCGGGAATGAATGACTGTGTTAGTGCAGTGAATCAGTGTACCTCTGGCAACGTATGCACTGGTCAGGGTTGTGTGTGTGTGTGTGTGCATTCAGGCTTTAAGTGGATACTTTGAAATACAATTTTGGTGCATTCTATATGAGAAAGATCTTCTAGTTCTCCAAATGAATGTGTAAGCAACTTGTTGATATTTTTTTGGAAAATAAATATGAGGTCATATTTGTCTTTTAAATATATGGCCACAGCCTGGAGATGATTACCTTAACATTAAGGCTGCAGACAAGAATAAATGTCTAACTCGACTCTGTTCAAGTTCATCACAGTCTGACTGGAACGAGCTTGGTCACTATTATAACTAGATTTTCAATAGGATTTCACACAGAAAGCCCCTGAAACATAGTCAAAACCCCTCAGAGTAAAAATACATAATAAAATACAGCATTTTGCCTTTAAAGGCACTACCGTACATTCTCCTTCATTTCCAGCCCGCCAAGTTCGACAGGAGTGTGAGGCTGTCTAGTGAAATGTAACAATCTCTGCACCTCCATAGAACAAAGACTCTTATCTCCCTGTGCCTTCTGCCATTTCCTTTACCCTCAGGCACCATGGACACAGAAACTAAAAGAAGTGTAACTCACTGCCTCAATATTTCTTCTCCTTTTCCTTTCTTTCCTTCCTCGTGTCTTGCAGCGTCACATTATTCTGATGCTACAGGGTCGATCTGTCTTCTGCAATAGCAAGAAATCGCTTTCTTTTTTTATTTTGTTTCCCTGTGGCTTTTTACCCTGCATGTCAAAATAATGCTTAATGTCCTATTTATCTCGAGATCACCTTCTCTCTCCCTGTTTGATATATTCTCTGTCTTTCTCTGGCTCATTTTTCTTCCCTTGCCTCCCTTGCTGCTCCTGCTTCCTCCCTTCCTTTAAGTAATGATTTAATTGGAGGCTTTTTAAGGTGGTTGTGGATGCTGAGGGTGTTGTGGGGGTGCTAGTTTGTGGTGCTGCAGCTGCCTCTGGGTTGTCTGTTGAAGGATGGTGTGGCCAGTTAAAGATAAAGCAGCTCTGTGTTTTTGTGTAAGTCCGGCAATTAGGGTACTGATGAAACACTGAGAAGAAGACCCAACGTCAGTTGCTGTTCCACCACACTGGATGGAGAGTGCTGACCAGATGCAAAGGCACACAGCGTGAGAAGCAGACAGAGCGCCATGAAAGGTAAGTGGAGGGATTAAGCGAAATGGAGGAATGGAGGCAGGAGATTGACAACATATGAAAGATTATAAATAATTCTCATTAGGAAAAAAATATTTAAATGCAAGCATGAGAAGAATACAAATAGGGCATTACTCAAAAACTGAATGCCTGAGACTGATTTGCAGCTAAAACTGCCCAGCAAACGAGGGCGGTCATAAGTACGTTGTCCCAGATGTGCATTAGAAATAGGCAATTTGAGGGATCAAAATAATATGATTAAATCCACATTTTCAAGATGCAAAACATTATTACTAAAGGCAAAAACAAATTGCCTTGTAAATGAGTTTTTACTGATTTGATTTTGTTTAATAAAATGCTTGTTTGATGCCTTAGATAAAGGTGTTTCACATCTGGCACATTTGGACTTAATTTTGCAAATTTGATTACTTAAAGCTGATATTTTGAGCTATCTGTCTGTAAGGCACTTTTGGTCCGCCATACATCTAACATGAATCTAAAATGGCTATTTTGTTTGTCACATTTGTAGTAAGTTAAATTAATCAGCTTGAAAAGCTAACTGTTTCTCTACGACAGAGAGAAAAAAAAGAGCTGGATGCTTCATGTATTTTTGCCATTTATAACCTAACCATGCAGACAGTCGAGGTTGACTGCGCCCCCACAGAATGATGTCATTAGTACCATTTACAGTAAAGTTAGGTCTGTCGGTCACTGACTCACACACACAGACCATTGTGGTACTGCAATTGTATAATTGTGCTAGTTAAACTAACAGTCTGTTAACATCTGTATAAATAAGTGCCTGTTCTGCATCTTTGCTGTATGACTTATAACAGGTTTCGTCCTTGTACAGGCAAAGAAAATTACTGAGTAGTACCCTTATTCAAACCTAAGACCAGTAATATCACTGAATCTCCTCACCAATAATGACTGGTAAATGTAGTAGCAGCCCTTCTGCAGGAGCAGTATACGACTGCCTTGCCTTTTCTTTCCACTTGATCGCCGCCCATCTCTCTCGTGGCTTAACACCCATTAGCATGCTCATTATCCAATAATGACAGCAGCAACACAGCGACAGCAATGGCCCATACCTCATCGACTTTCCCTTATCCCACTTTAAGTCACTGACCAGTGATAAATAGAATTAAACTCTCCCACATATCTTACTGATTTGATTTGTAGTGCGAATGGATTGGTGTCAGTTCTTTGTAAAGAATACAAAATATATTAATACTTTATGAAATCCTATTGCAAATGCATTTATTAGACTTGAACAATGCATACAAGTTAATCCAGAATATATTACATGGATGTGCATCACAATACAATTACAGAATTCTTTCAATTTGTTCTAAAATCAGGCATAATTAATTTAGAGACCCAACCCCCACTATGAGCAATCACTTGGCGATGGAATGAGGGAAAACTGCGTTTCTGCCAGCAGAAACCTCTGAGCTGACTCAGGCTCTTCGTTGGTGGCCATCTGCAAGAAAGAGAGAGAGAACAAGAGAAAGTGGGAGAAATGCAGACAAAACACAGACACATATGCAGAACAACGACAATAAAGAGCAATAAAAACAGAAATCTGACTAAGCTCTTTTTCCCGGTTAGTGTGGTTTCTTTGAGCGGTTGTGAAGCTGTTGATCAAATCTTGAAGTAGACCACAGAGTTCACTGGAAGGTTGTTTTTTTTTTTTTTGCTTTCGGTGATTATGCAATATGTATTGCAGTATACCTTCAAGTATTACAATATATAACAATATAAAATTTCACTGCAATTTCACGGTGTACAGTGACGACTTCCCTGGGGCTCTCATTGTAGGGAGAACAAGATGTTCTCCATTTGTCTTGCCTGCAGCAAGCATTGTGCCCTTTTTTTGTCTGACAACCTAGAAAGTATTAGACACCAATCTTGTGGACTGTTATGGAGACCCATGCGATTTAGCATCATAGCTATCAAAGTTATCAAAAACAAAAACCCATTAAAAAGTCCAAGGGGGCAAAACAAAGTTTCAAAGTAACTTACAATGACAAATGTAAAGGATTGATACAGAAGAAAAAACTTCAATGAAAAAGTAGTTAATTGAAGGGGAAGGCAAAGTTGAAACTATCAACAATCATAAAGATTAGGAATAAGACAAATGGAGGAACAAAATCAGGAAACAACTAAAAAACAAACATATTTCCACATTCTGGAAACTGCAATCTGTCAGACCCTGCAGTGGCAAAAAGAAACATTACAATTTGGCATAAAAAAAAGAAGTTAACCTCAAAACACTAACAGTAAAGAAACATATGGCATCAAACATCCAGCATGACTGTTGCTATCTCCTGAATAAAGTTGCTGCAGCAAAGTGACCCATGGGAGTAGTAGTAGATACAGAAACCCTTTAATGATGCTTTTATATCTAGAGCGCTAGGCTAAACAAATTTCCTCCAGTCAAAAAAAAAAAAACTAGATGCAAATTGAATTTTGACTCGACAGTGCTCAGATGGGTCGTCACGCCGTGGCCTTGAACCTATCCGTTTGTGTAAATGTGTTATGTCTGCATGGCGGTTTCACACTCTGACTCAGTGTTCTCTGAGGTCTCTATTTTCTTTTTCCCAGGATTGGTCTGAACAGTAAAATCATGTTTTTTCCCCCAACCCTTGGAGGTCATGGCTCAGGTCTCACGCTTCAGCCTGCCATCAGAATAACCTTGCACTGACATCTCTGTGTTATCACCGCAGGGCGTGGTCCTAATGTGTTGATTCAGTCAGGGTTATTCGCAGGAGGTGCGTCGAGCATTGAGGCTCAGCTTTACCTTCACTTCTTAGACAAGTGACATCGATCCATACACTCGCCCTTCATCATGATGCACACACACACAGCAGTGTAAGTCTGCTACACTATAAAAATGTTCTGTTGTTGTTAGACAATATTTTATTATGAAATCAATTCTACACTGTGACTAAATTCTCAGAAACATGTTTTTGTAGTGAGACCTTTCTCGGTTTTTGCTTTACTGGGTTCTTTCCCTGCTGGGTGATTCTTTATGTATATCATTTGATATAAATGCAGTTTGTTAATGATATTCTACCATACCTAGAAGTAAAATATGACCAGGTACAGTCACTTCAAAAACATTACTGTATGTAAAAAGCCTCAGATTGCACCGACTCACAAGTTTAAGTGCACAGATTCAGGCAAGAAACTGAAACCAATAACAAGAGGAAAGCAAAAAAAGCTACAAGCTTGTCCTGTACAAAAATCTGTGAAGCAGACCTGAAGAGCAGATGTAATGATCCAGAAGATATGCTCTGTTCGTCACGGTTGACTTTCTGCCCCTCTGAAAGAAGAATTCATTTTTATAATAAAGCACCTTCGCTCTTTCCCTCTGCTTCACAACGTAGCCAAAGAGTACGCAGCTGAAAAGTACAGGATTTCCAAGATTGTTCTATAAATGTTCTTATTTTCTTTTGTTTAAGAAACTGAAATATTTCAGCTTTTCTTCATAGTTAAAGTCGAGTTGAAAAACAGCAAATAGTTGGATAAGAAGAGCTGCTATAGGAAAAGCAATGCAAATATATGTTAACTAACTTTGGACTCACTCCCATTGGCTCCACACTAAAGAGCCTCAAGATGAACAGTCCCGTTTTCTCCCTCCCCAGAAGTAAACATCTGCTAATACGTCCACGACACATACGACACCATCTGTCCCTTTTCTCTCCGTCTTCCTTTTCTTCCCTTTCCATTTTATGCTATTTTGTGAGTGGCAGCTTTTAGTAAAAAAGCTGTGACCTTACATCTTTGTGGCTGTAATAAATATAAATACATGTCATGAGGTGGACTATTCAGCAATATAATGTTACTGTGTACACTGTGGGACGATTACTTTATGCAGTACAAGGTTTCTGCCTGGGCTATGCCCAGATGAGCATGTTGCAGAGCTCCAGTGTGAGGACAAAGGCCTCTTCTCTAAGTGAAACCAGAGATCTCCAAGGAAGCATCTGGCAACCTGGACACCGCGTGAGTCGGCTGGATGGTCTTGAGATGAAAAATGCCAATAATGCAGCCCTCCTTCGGGTCTCTTGGCTTGAGTGGACAGACGAAATACATTCCTTCCTCAATGTGTCCCTCTCTGTCTCTCTTTGGCTCTGTCACTCTCTCCCTGCCTAGTTTTTCCCAGTCGCTCATTTGTTCTTCACCCTCACCCGTTGGTGAGAGCGAGAGGTGGGCAGACACAGACAGGATACTCCGTTTGTCAGCCAGGAGCGGACGTGCCTGGTGGAGCTCCGCTTTCAGCCGAGGTGTCAAACAGAGAGACCGGAACCGCAGGACAAGCTGCAAGTCTGTCTGCCGCAATAGTCACACCCTCCTCCTGTAATGCTGCTTGCCAGGGCTTTCTCTCACAACTTGCCCCCCCCCCCCCCCCCCACCAACCCGACTCTCTTTTATCATCTGTTGGCAAGAGCTGCCTGAAAAACAAAAGCAAAATGAGCAATAATGTGACACAGTCGACTCGTGACAAATTGCTTTCTCTCTTTTTTCTCCTCGCGCATTGACCTCGCCCAATCAGAGGGCTAAAATGTGACAAAGTAGAGCCAGCGTTTGTGAGTTTACCTATAAGAGTGTGTGCGTGTTGCTAAAGGAGGAGCAACGGGGCAGGCAGGGCAAACACAAGTAGATTTCCTCTCAGACACAATCTCATCATCTTTTGTTGCCACTGTCAGGCAGATGGTGCCGCCTGGTTCCCCATTTAACACATGCACACATACGCCAACACACACAGAAGCACACACACACTCCTTGCCCTCTCGGTAAAAGACCATGCATCATTTCATTACCCGTCTTCGGGCTTGTACAATAACATCCGCTGGAGTAGCAACAGCATGCTCTCGCAGGACATCTCATAAGGGATATCAGCCCGTACTGCTGGGCAACGTTTCCATGTCTTGTCTTTCTCTTGTAAAACTATCCTCGCACTTCCACGGCGACTCTACCACTATTTTCAATCAAAGAAGACTTGATTTGTTTGATTAAATAAAAATCAACTTCAGCCGTGCGACGTTGCCTAATGGATTAGTAAAAACTGTCTTCTGAAACTTTTCTGATTTAAAAACACAGGGTTTGTATTTGTGTGTAAGACTATCCAAAATGTAGATTGTCAGATTGTCTCTATGCTGTTTATCAGGATTTAGAGTTGCTGTATCTGCTTGTGTGACAGTCTGTCTTTCTTTACACGATATGTACACAAGTCCTGCATGTGCCTCTGCATCTAAGTGCGCAGTTATGGAAGCATAATCCCTCATTATTTTCACACCGCTTGCGTCGTCCATAGCAGTTTTCCCTGTTTTCCAACCCCCGCTTTGACAACAGAGCTGTCATACAAGGAAGCAAATCATCATCAAAGCGACTGATAAGACAAAGGAACAGTGTTGACACACGAGCACTGTACAGGGTCACTGTGCCGTGACTGTTTATGGACCCATGGCTGCACAGCTGCCTCCTTCATAATCTTCTATCATCTCTATGCCATTATAGCCATTCAGAAGCAGAGACACTGCTGGGTAACGTTCAACCATTTGACCATTGACATCCTTCAAAGGCTAATATTGTTTCAGTTTGAAATTCCAGTGAATTTACCAAAAAATTGAGCAGTTGACAGGTTTTGAGTTCAATAAGTCACATAGTCTAGTATTGGAGTGATTCCAAATGAAAATAATGCAGAACATGGATCCTAACAAAGTCAGCACTTCCTGTTCTGCTGGACAGAGTCTTCCTCGGATAAATATCCTCAGGGGGCTTCCAATAGTAAAACATATAGTAAACATATACAGTATATATTTGATCAATCTTTTTTGCCGGATATACTATGGTTCTTTCTTTGAGACCTTTTCAATTTCACAGTAATCTATGAAATGGTGTGTGAATGCGATGCAAGCGTGCTGTGCATGTAGTCATGGAAAGCTTTGAGTACATGAAAGGCGACTTGAATTTGAGCTGGGCAATTAAAAAATGTCAACTTTCTGCGAAACTGTAATATTATTATGTTTATTATGTTATTATTGTCATTTTATAGTAGTATGATTACCCGTTACACAGTTTTACCAAAGTTAGTAAAGCTTGAGTTAAACGGGCATGCCACAAATTCCACTGAGTTTGACACTTAACCATACAAAACTCAGCATGAAAATAAATATGTATATAGTGTGTGTGTGTGCGTATGCATCCATGCATGCACATGCTGAATGGAAGCCAAGCTCGAGCCACACAGCAGATGGACATTTTGAATAAATAAATGTGTATGGCAATGTTGCTCTCTCTCTCTCTCTTTCTCTCTCTCTCTCCCTCCCTCTCTCCCTTTTCCTATTGCTACTGAAGGCTAAGACACAAGCTGACTCTTTGCTTTCGGCCTTTTGTCTGGCTTGGCAGCAGAACAGATTCAGTCATGTCTGAAGGTCGAGAAGTTAAAGAGGTTGGAGTTGCCTCGTGTTTCTCTCTCTGTGCAGTGGCAGGAATGGATAGAGGGACAATAAGGAGAGGTGACATTTAAATCAGGGGACATGAGGACATGATACTGGGACTGAACATTGCTTCATCTCTAGGAAGTGACACACATAAACATGCTCACATCGAATACACACAATGTACAAGTCATCAGTGGAAAGGAAAGAAATAAACTGAAGGCCTAAGGGGAAATTATTTCAGAATATTGCCTATTTTAATGTGTTTGTTCTGCCAATAATGCAATTATTGTAAATAAGTGTTGAAGTACTGAATATTATACATTACACATTTTCCACATGCTGAGTGCATCACTTTGGAGTGACCCTCTCCATTTTGTTGCGAAACTGTTTTGATGAGACATTTTATCAATCAAAAGCAGCACCGCGAGAAGTAATTGATTGTTCAGCAGAAAGCAGCTCTCCAGAACCTAAAACAGTCATGGTCATTTATTTTGCTGACAAGTACTTAATTAATTCGGAATGACAGAGTCTAAAGTTTGTATGGAGCTTATCGTTTGTGTTTTAGTTTCCACTCCAAGGCAAAGTTTCTGTAGGCAGAAAGAAGCGCACGTCAACTATACAAGCAGGAGTTGAGGACAACCAAGTCCATTGCAATTGATGGGGTTGAGGATTATTGAGGTGTGTCCGTGCTGGGAGGACCAGCCAGATTAACATTCCTGAGAGAATTTTAACACTCTGGGTGACACATTTCCTACACTGCTCCCTGTTGTGTTCCTCCTGTGCAAGGCCCAAGTTTAGGGGAGGTCAACCGGAAAGACCAGCGCAAAATCCCTTCTTCCCTGAGAGCTGTCGGACTCCACTAAGGAGAAGGCAGGCAGAGGTTTTGTGCGCACACGCGTGTGTGTGTGTGTGACAGTGAGGAATTAGGCACCAATATGAGGAGGAGATGTGTTTTTCTCTCTCCCTGTTCCCTCTGACTGAAACTGAGCCTCTTATTGCAGGTGGTCAAGGCAGAAGGCCGCCCAGGAGCCGAGGTCTTCTCACTAAGCAGTTTTATTTCCTCACCACTGTTGCCAAGGTCTTGCACAGAAATCTTGAGGTAACAATGATTATCAAAATAATGAGACTATTTAGATGCTCGTGGTGACTGAGTTAAGGATTTCATGTTGGGATGGAATCTGACGGCATTTTGCATTTTAATCATTACCTAAGGCTCAATACACTTTTGGAGATTTAGCTGTGTGACAGTAGTCCTGGATCGGAATTGCGTTCATCCAAATTACAAATAAAACCTCTAAAACCATTGCATACGTTCCACAAACAAGCAGCTCATCTAGAAACATCACTGGTTAACGGGTGAGCCAACAAGGTTCAAACCCAAGTCTAAACCAATCTGCGCAGTGTGTTCAAAACATTTGTACATGACCTTCCCAGTAAAACTGACCAGGTGATATTAAGCAACACAATCAGCTGTAAATGAGTAACTACTGAATATATAAGGTTGGCCAAGTGGAACCAGTGAAGGATCTCTCTCCCTCCCTATCTCTCTCTCTCTCCCACACCTTATCTGGTAGTAGCCCTTGCGTGAGTCAGGGCAAGGCAAGCGTGGCGGGGGTGAGACACCACAGTGTCATCAGCTCCACCACCGGAAAACCCAGGTAGCTAAATAAAGCATAAAGTACCACTGGCATAACAACTAGATACGCTTTCTCATTTTGCTCAGTAAGTCACGCAGCTATGCATGCATGCCTGCTTTTTTCTGCGGTTACGGCAATTTGGATTTCAGTTAATGGCTCGTCTGTTATGTTAGTTGATGGAAACATGCCACAAGCATGTCAGTTGAAACGTTGAAAACATTCTGAAACTTGTATTTTGAGATATGTGCTTTTCACCTGACCGTGACAATATGTCAAATAACTAAACGTTTGGTTGCTTTCTCAGTAAAATGGAAAGACCGGGGCACAACAATATGCACACGGTGGATCCGATGGTATACCGGTTAAATAATGAAAACTCTCTCAACTCTGAAAGTGTGATTCATCTCACATCTGAACTCAAGTGCACATAAACACATACTGCAAGTGCTACAAATGTTATCCTAATGGAGCACAGTTGTTGCTTCTCCTCGGCAGCAACGCTCTTACAGCTGCAGTGGAGCAAACAGGAGGCAGCAGATATGAATTTATGAGTGTGTGTGGTAGCTATAACGCTGAAGCTGTTCTTAACTTACTGTAGGGCGATAGCAGTGTGGGCAAATGCAACCAGAGAATAAGAAAGAGAAGCAGTCGGCTTCAACATCTGGATTTTAAATTGAGGCAGCGCTCCTTAAAATATTTCCTTCCGTGTGCTTGCTGACAGGGAAATGAAAATGTCAGTAACTAAATGGACTCCCTCCAGAAGAAGGGGATTTTAGGTCATTTGTAATGGCCAATGCTAATGTGATTTTATTAGATTTTCCTACTGCTTCTAAGCTTAGTTTAATAGATTTTGATGATGCAAAATGTAGCATTTACATACCTGACGATAGCAACTAGAAAAACTTATAGTGTAGCTGTTGGTAGTCCCATGCCTATTCTTATTTTATTTGCTTATCAATTAAAACATATTTTCTCCGGACTTTTATGTCCCGTCGTGATCAAGTGACCAAAGCTGCATGAAAGCTATAACTTAAGATGACAAGCTGTGAAAGTAGATGGAGCGTACAAAGCGAGACTGAATTTGGCAGCTTCCTGGCAAGTTAAGCGAGCCAGCGCAAGCATGGTCAGTCGGATTTATCAGTTCTCCTATGGCAGTCTTCCATATTTGTCAAAGCACAAAATTCTCGTGTTTCAATGGGAAATCACCCAGTGATGAAATGAAAGCAACCAAACCAAGCGTGCCATCACAATAGAAATCAGAACCATGTTGAGCAACACTGCGCGGCTTCTATCTGTGGGCAGTTGACATGCCCTATGAGATAAAACATACCAAATACAGTGTGCAAATAAAAGAGGGAATAACACATTTGCTACTGTTCACATAGGCAAATGTAGTTTAAGCAGGTTAATGGAGAACAGAGAAAAACAAAGTTGGGATTCCTCCATTCCACAGTAGCATCTTTAGAAGACGACTTGATCGGTTTTGATCAGAGCCAGGAATATTGATGTCAAACCCACCAAATTTCCATGTGGCTGTAAGGTCGTGACTTTAAGGTGCATTTAACCTTCTTGATGACCTTGCGTAAAAGAAAGACAATTAGGTGAATCACTTCCTAAAGAAAGAGAGAAAAGTTTGTAAAGATACTGTGCAAATAGATGAAACACTCCCTCCGCTGTGGGTTGCTAAAGCACTTATTATTTCCCAGACCAACAGAGAGGACAGACGCAGAAACACTTGCACATCTACACCCACACACAAATCCACTTCTGTGTAGCCACTCACACACACCTGTCCAAACATGGTCTGTGTGTAGAAATGACCGATGGGTCATTAATTTCAAGGCCCAGACAGTAAACTAGAGAAAGGCAAACTGGAATGAGGGATTTGTTTTAGCTTTGCGTGTGCTTTCGTTAAGTATGCGAGATTTACTTCACATGATTTGTCTGCCAATTTTTTTATTGCAATATTCTTTCATGCATTAAGTTTGCCATTATTTTACCAGGAAAACTTGTGCTAAAATTCTCTTTTACAAGAGAGACCTTTTTTTTACCATAAAGAGTAAAAGTGAATCCGAGTTTATGTGTATTTTTAACTAATTTTTGAATCTATAATCGGGTTTTTCAATGTTAAAATGTAATATATTTTCCTGCTCATTCTGGATCAGCTCCAGAACACATTTTTTTCCATGATCAGACCCCTTTATGACTGGTGAGTGAATTTAATTTTACAAGATATGATTTATTTATTTCGTTTTTTAAGCCTCAATTGTAAGTAAATGGGAAAAATCCAGAATTTAGTTATTTCTTTGTATCTGGACATGTATCTGGATCATTCTCAAAATTTAATGAGATCTAACTTAAACCAAGACAGATTTTTTTTCCATCAAAAATCATCCAGCAGTTTTTAATCAAACCCTGCACACACACAAACAAACAAACACATTTTTACCTCATTGGCGGAGTTAAAAATGTGGAGTCGGGGCCATTCTTCATTGAGTCATGAATAACATTTTAACACTGCTGCCATGATCATTGCACTTACCCTGTTATCAATTTAGCCACCTTGATCTGATCCATTCATCAGCAGATCTGTGCTGATGAATGTTTCTGGGGAAACGGCCACTGTGTGAAATGGAGCCAATGATTGAACCGTTCAGACAGAAGTGAGACCAGACAACAGGTTCAGCCAGGCTGTCAGGAATCTGCATCGCTCATGCTTGATCTCTGTTTTGTTTTACTCACTCAACAGGATTGTGCACCCTATTACTCATACATTGGGGGGGGGGGGGGGGGGGTGTTTGTGCTAAACGAATTAACAGCAACAGCCTTGCTCCTTCTTCTGCAGTCACAGTCATTTGTAAGTTATTATTATTATTATTATTATGTACAGAGAAGGTACAATGTGTCTTCCATATATCTAAAATGTTGAAGGCACACAGACCCTGACGTATAGGTTACAGTCAGCAATTTGGCAGACATATAGCATTTGACACTGTAAATACCACTCACAGGTAGAGTTTGGGTTTGGCATTTTCTTTTGTAGTATTTTCCGAAAGGTCTCTTCACTTACAGATGCAGAGGAATGTCATGTGAATTGCTTTCAAATGACTTCTGGTTCATCGCAATTCAGCCGAAGCCCCCCGTTCTCTACTTCCTCCCTCCTGTGGTTGAGGTGTTCGACCCTTAACAACCACCAAAATGTCAACCACTCCCACCCAAGAGGAAACTATGCTCTTACTACTATCCAGTAAGTGCACACAGGTAATGGAATACCAGTACGTAAAACAAAGGTTAACTCGGAGACGATGGTGCGTCCACAGTCCAGCAGCAGTGCAGATCCTTCAGAGCTGACTCAGAGAGACTCACTATAGGTTACCCTACTGCTGTTGAAGGCACTCAGAATTCAGAGTGGTTTGTTTCTGCCTCTCCTATGGCTGTAGGATTTGGCTTCTTAAGATCTGTATTTGAACACAGTTCTGCTGCATTCCTCCCTCTGTTTGGAAAGAAGAAAGAAAGAAAGCATTTAATTGTCATTATATGTACACACTTTTTACACGCACGACAAATTGCATTTGCACCCTATTTTAAATTGGGAAAATGTATTTCATTGTTTGAGGCTTTGCAATAATTTTCTCCTCAACTCTTCACGGTTTTGATCTCATGATGTCACCTCGGATTACCTTTACCATGTTATAAGAGCGCACATTTGACCATAGAAAGATGCATTAAGATGTAGTTGAAAGTTTTCAATCAGTGGAATCAAAATAAATCCACTGCACTTGGTCCAAAAAAATACTTTCTTTACAAATATAACATTTTCAAATAACTAAATTTCATTCCTAAATTTTATTCTGGGTTGTTTTGTCAAAACATTCTGACAGCTTACATTAAATGGATCATGTGACCTTGTGTTAATTGTTGACAAACCCCCTCCCAAAAAACAATCAAAAACAACGCAAGCAATGTATTTACTCATAGTTAGATATATCCATTTAAAATAGAATGATTGATTAGTTGATTAATTTATTGTGAAATATTGAGCCATTTGTTGTTTAACACGTTGACACCATTGCATATTGTACCTGTTTGCTAATGACCAGAACATCTGTACCACCCAAGGGACATTAGTTCATGATTAATAACTGTTGGCAGTCTGAACAAGGTCAGCCACAATCTCACAATCTGCCAAGATGAAAATCACCACTGTTAGACTGCTGGCTGCTAAATCTGATACTTCAGCCAGTCTATTACTACATAACCTCTTGCCATTAACTTGCACTTAGTCATAGATGTTTACGGCCATTGCATTAGAGAGATCAGCAAATACGGTTTCCTCTGGCATATAAACGGTCCAAAGGAAGTCCAGACATGCTATGACCTCCTCAGAGTTTTATACCATAATAAAACATGTTTACATCCTTTTCGACTGTTTGGACCTAAAGGGCAAAGGGGTGAAAAGGTTATCATCGAGCCACCATCTGCCCCAACCATCAAAGGATTTTTATGTTATTTCTTACCTTGGGGCCCTTTTGATTTACTTCCTTTTCACTTTCTTTGATTTCCCACCCTCAGCTTTTACAGAGGAGATGTTTGGGAGTGAAAGAAGGTATCGAGATCTGAGATAGCGTTTGTGAGAAAGCAAAGGATTTCATTTTCCATCCTAAAAATGACTTTGAAGGATTTATTTCAAACATCAATAAATGGATTTGGGTCAGAATCAAACAGAGCCTTTGACCGGTTTAGAGTCCTTCACAAGAGAAACTAGATGTTTTTGTTGGAGTTTACATATTGAAAATCTGAACCCATTAGAAATCATAATTCATTCACTTTGCTGTTGACTAAAATTGGATCAACTGGTGATCTCTCCTAATATATGACTTTATTTTTTTTATATTTCCTTCTTAACAAGCTCTTTGTGACTCAGTATTTAATTCACCTTCTACCACTTTGGTTCGTCTCTCTCTTATTCCCATTGGTGCTCTCTGACACATCGTTGGCCAGCCATTGGTTGGGTCTCTCTTTTATCAGTGACCCTGTGTGAAGCTGACTTTCGGAAAGGAGAAGAGAGGTTCATCCGCATGGCTGGTTCCATATGTAGTGTGGCATAAAGATTTTTTTCCACGCTACATTAAGTTAACGCTGCGCTGCCAGCAAAGGAAGCCAAGACCCAGTTTCTAATTGGACTAAAATAGAAAGAAGAACAACTAACAGCAACGCAGCATCTGGCACCTTACAACCTAAAATATGCCCATGCTTTGATTTGGACAACATTAGAAAAAAATCAACATTAAGTTTGGTTTGTTTACACCCCAGGCAGATAAAAAAAAAAAACTCTGTCAGGTTATAAGGTTAGCCAGACTTAGCACTTCAGAATGATTGTGCACAAGGCCACAGAGCGGGTCAGGGCCCACAAGCTATATGGGTGGATTTACCCAGTGGGTGCAAAAAGTGCTTGAGCTTACCTACTAGACTCACAATGCCATTTCATTGTTTTTTAAGGCAAGTTAGCATCTGATTATGATAATATTGTGGCGAGTTTTCCCTCCCTTGTGCATAACCGTGTGATTAAACAAAGCAATAAAAATGAGAATGAAAACAAGCTTATATAAACCACCGCTATTTGTAATATGTAGATATAAAATGGATCATTCTGATTATATATGGGTTTCCTTCAGGGGCAGGTTTTGTGTTATTATGCATGTTGAATTCAAACTTGTTCTAACTGGTCATGCAGGAATGCTCGTAACGGGAATGTTCTCAAATTGTGCGAACTTAGTCTTAATTACAGTTCTCTACATGAGTGCCCTTCGACATGCTAAAATTGGTATGACATGTTTGATTTTTTTTCTTTGCTACTGGAGGGCAGCCTGGAGGACAGATGTTAACTTTAGGCCTTCACACATCCACCATGACATCCCTGAAACTGACAAGCAAACACAACGGACAAAATGGGTAATTTCTCCCTTTCAATATGTGACTCTATTGACGCATACTAGAATCTGCTCTACCTTTCTAACTATTTATTCTACTACTGAGAATTACAACCTTGCCACAAGCTGCCATCATATCCTTTACATCAGTTAGGATGCCAAATATCAGACAAAAAAGACATACACATACCAAGACAGCAGCCATCACATATTATTTGGCAGTGAAGGTAGCCAAAAGTGTCTGTACCTCTACTTACCTTTACCCCTCCCCTTCTTTTTTCAGGTACTCATCCTGCTTTCCGTGAGAACACTGGTGTCTTCTAGGCAATGGATGCCTCGGCCTTTGTATGCTGTCTGGGTTCGGATACTCTAACATTCGAGCTAATGCTTCAGCTCTGAAGCTCCAAAAAGGAAAGACGTACTTAAAAATAGCCTCTTTTAAGGCTCATGGTTGCCCCATCCTTGTGTTTTAGCCAACTTGTCCGTCTTCCTTCTCTCGCATGTTCCCTCCCTTCCTCCTTCGCTTCCCTCTTCATGCTCAGTAGGGAAGGTGAGTTATTGATGTTAATCCTGCAGACCTCTGTTACTTCCAGATATACACACTCAAACCATTTCCCCCACAGGCCTCGTCTCTCTTTCCTTTTCACTCCTCCAGCTCCTACATGAATAATGTTGTCCCCAAGCAAGAATGAGGTCAGCAAAGTAATGGCTAGACATACTGAGCAGTTAAGGCTGTCTGCAAATGGACCATCAATAATCAAAGGCCACACATTAGCAGATGCAACATGGTGCCTCTGTGTGTGTTTATTGAAAATAGAGGAAACTATTGATCACCTGATCAACTAATGCCCTTAGCTTTTAATGCACTGATTTATTGTTTGAGGAATAGCTCCAGCCATGAAAAAACATACAGATAGTATGATAAGAATCCAAAAGTGTTTGATATGTTTTATACCTATTGCTTAAAACCAAAACCCTACAGTAGTTGGACACGTTTTGATTCCAGCCAGATTCCTTGTATTCTGCAACTGGCAAAATAAATTGTGGTCCCCGCAGTTAAAGTGATGAAGAGCCCGCAGCTTTACCAGGGCCTGCTTGACCTCCGCTGTTGCCACATCAACACAACTCGTTATCAAAATTCGTTTCAGCCCACAGAGCTGCAATTAACCTTCGACCCCTCACCCCTGCTGCCCCTTCGTGAAGTGGGTGCCTTTAAATTTGGAATACTGACAGCTTATGCTTAAAAAAAAAAAAGGGGGTATTTGGAAGCACGGGATTCTTGCTCACAGAAGTGTCTTAAGGCCCGGGCTGCAGCATCATTGACTGGGTGGACTGGTGGAATGAACCAGCGCTGGTTTTGTCTTAAAAGTCTTAATTAAGCCCTGAAGCTCTCTCCTCAATCCCCTTTTACAGCTCACAAGCTTAAATATTTACAAACAAACCAGCTCTGTTGCCACATGTTCGTCTGTTTGCTCATTTGCTGGTGATTAGACAGCCCTTGTTCTCAACTCAAAAGCCCTCTTAAAGCAAACCTACGGCCCCCAGCCACGGCCCCAAACTCCCTTCACTTATTACCAGTTGTGCCCACGCAAGACGCATTCCTCATTTCATCACGTTTTAGGCAATTTACTTGTTGAGTCTTTTTCCACAGTGGGATGCTGAAAAACAGATTATATGGATATATTCATGTTTGGGAGCTTTTAAGGTAACCCTTTTCACCAAATAAAAAAAATAATAAAAGATGAAATTCAATCTTAGCAAAGTCTCATTAGTGAACTTGCACCACTGAACTCGGAGATCTTCCAGATAACAAGCATGTAACTGCTTGAAAGTTTTAAATGGTGCATAGTTTCCAGATGGAGGAGAAATCGAAGCATGAGTCTGATACATCAATAAATGCAGCATGCCAATAAGAGCTGGGGGAGCCAGGGAGGAGAGGCAAGGAAGGCTGGGCCTGTTAAAGGGGAGCGGACTCTCATTTGAGTAGCCTCCAATGCGGTTCTGCTCCACTGAACAGAACACTGAAGCTGAAAAAAAAATCAATATCGTACATTTAAAGGCATTTCTTGGCGGATATATCAAGGAGTGCTGAGAGTTTAACGGAATCTCTATGTGCATGTTGCCCCAATCAATGAAATGCAATGAGGCATGTAGACATTGAACATGCATACTGTAGTATTTGCTTTTTTGTATTTGACTTGCCAGACAAATTCATATATCCTTTTACTGAGTTGGAAACTTGACCTACGGGGACTGGTTTCAAGGATAATGATTAGCCCTCAAGCTAAACAAACAAATACTGTATAGTTTGGTGACGTGGCTCCAGAATATGTGTTCTCCATCTGTGGAGAATGTTTCAGACCCATATTCTCACTGTGGCACAAATGCATTAAATTGTATGCACTGTTTGGATTTGGTGATCATCATTGTAAGATTTTGGTCAGTCGATGTCTACCAGCAAGCAGTTTGTCTTCTTTCACTTGACAAGCTTCCTTAATTGTGGACTTTAAATATGCAAATCACCACCAAGTGCTAAAGAGAGAATGCAGACCAGAATATCTGAGATAAAAGATATCAAATACACCCTTTGCATTTTAATTTCGTAGGAAGTTTGCTCACCCTGTGTTTTTTAGCAGGTATATCACGGGATGTGATCTGTGGTTTTATTTGACCATTCACAAATCCAAACAATTGCCGATGGCACAAAACAAAATGTGAAACATTATGCTACTACTGAAATAGTTTAAGCTGTTGTGTGATTATATAAACACACAATGCCTCATATCGATCAGGCAGAATGAGGAGTCTGGGGATGTGAGCTGTTTCAATTGTCTGGATTTGAATTAGTGTTTCAATTTTGATTCGCCACTGCAAGAACTGAATGGCTTTATTTTATTTGCATCATTTTGCTCTGACACATATTTGCCTATACACAAAAAACAAAACATTACATTTTCACCAAACCATTTGGAAAGAAGGTGATGGCTAACTTAGAAGTCTTAATTCAATTAAGATGTTTTCATATAAACTGTGTCAGTATATTGATTCAAAAAACATCTATTTGATAAGAACAAATTCAGAAGTTTGTGAGCTTATTTTCCAGTGGCC
The DNA here is from genome assembly GCF_040956055.1 of Brachionichthys hirsutus. Classification (NCBI taxonomy): domain Eukaryota; kingdom Metazoa; phylum Chordata; class Actinopteri; order Lophiiformes; family Brachionichthyidae; genus Brachionichthys; species Brachionichthys hirsutus. The sequence goes on from NC_090905.1 coordinate 6,475,586, forward strand.
TTGTGTTGGTTGAGCATGATTTAATCAAGATAACCACAATGGACCATTATGCATAATGGTGCTCCACTTTGGTGCTGCACTTTTCAAATTAGAGGCCGCAGATGTAGCACACACACAGTAGCTGATCCGCCGGCTTCAGATGGCTGCGCTGATTTGATCAGCTGAAGGGGAACGCTTTCATACAATTTAGCAGCAGCTGGACATGGCAGATAATCACGCAAGAAAACAGATCATCCATTAATCTTTTGATCTTCATATTGTGGCATTCTTGATACAGTCACATTAACGTGTATATATTGTGTCAATATCAAAATGTGTCACTAACTCTTTCCATTAAATTTCCCATTTAGCATTTCTAAACAGAATAAGCGCTGACTAAATGGTTTATAACAGACTGTATGATGAAAATTATTTATTTTGCTCACATTTGTACAAAAGAAAAGATGTCGACCAAATCAAAGCTATTTCAGGATGCGTGCATCGCGTACATCGCCCTCTTGGTCATTGGATAATTTAAAATCTTCCTTTGCAGTCATGATAAGGTAACGGGAATCTCAAGGATAGTAACGGCGCACCTTTCCCTTTACCATCCTTTCTCTATAAAATGTAGTCAGTCTAAACTTTATTACATATAGTTTTTATAAATTCACCCGTTACATTCTCCAAAGAATGACATATATTTAAACGGAGATGACAGAGACAGAACTTTTGTTGTCTTTCATCTTTTTTGTTATGATTCTGGGGTTTGTGAGAAGTCTTGTGCAACTCCTTTTTAATCAACAGTGTCTGAGAATATGTGGACTGCATAGTTCAATGCTAAAAATGTATTTTTTTCCACCCCAGATAAATGATTAACTAATGGTGGAGGAATTGAAAGGAAAAAGACAAAATCTTTCCTGAGAATATTTGAATCACAAAATTAATATAATATAATGCACTGTATGTCACCATAAGGTAAGGCATGAGACTGAAAGGCGCTGCATTTAGTCTAGTATTCAGGCTGTGTTTACAGTCCATTGGCACCAGGTACATTGTAATTTAAATAAACACACTTATTTCATTGATATAACGTGTCTTCCAATATTAATCCATTGTAAAATGCACTTGAGAAATTACTTTTTAAAACTCATGCAGTATTGGAAGAGGGCTGCCGTTCTTTCCTGAGTGTACAGTATAATAGCCCTATAGTACATGAAGATCAAATATTTAGTTCATAAAAATAATTAATCTCAGATTATATGGTACTGGGTGAAATAATGCATCATCAAATAGCGAAATATAAACAAGTCTGCAACAGAAATGTGTGTCATTGCTGTCTGTGACATTTATGCACCAGAAACACAGCTTGGCTTCATTAAATGTTCTAATTTGTCAATACTCTGAGAGGATCAACTGTTATTGAACGTTTTGTGCTCTTATTCACACCCAGTAGGCCTCACATTCTCTGTGTCCACAGGAAAGTTGGTGTAAAGCTATTATTGCCCTGGAAGTGCAGCAAGATGAGGGTGTCAGTCTATTAAATCAGACTAAGTAATTTGTCCAGATGAGTGGCCTCTGAGTCAATTCAACCATATAGCAGTGCCTATTTGATGCTCTCTTTAAAAAACACTACACCATTTACTTTAGACCATGTTTTTTGTTGGTCAGTGGTTCAGCCTCTGTCAACAATGTGCCTTACCACACTTCATTTTAAGACCAACCCTCCCATGGGAACACAGATGGCAGGCAGCACAGCGTGAGAATTATAAGAGCGTCAGTCAGGCTGTCGTAAAGACACTTACGCCGCGTTGTACGCCACTTTGTGCTGGGCAGAAGATAGAGTCCTGCATGTGACAGCCCCTTAGGAGCACAGCACTAAAATGCCACTGCCCTCGTCCATTTAGCACTGCTCCTCCCTCAGAGAGCAATGGGGTCTTTGCAGCTCTAATGTTGTTTGTTGCATCAGCTTCTTAATCCAACCCTAGTCTTCCGGCAACTCAGCTCGACAGACTTACACTCCACACACCCAACTTGGGAAAAGCGGATATGAAACAAACAGTGTCTCAGAGTCAATTACAGATATGAGGCAGTCCGCAGAGAGCCAACAAGTGTGTTTGTGACCAAGTGGCCTGTCCTCATTTCTTTCATCAAAAAATACAGCATTCAAGAGCAAGGAGAGACTTTTGCAAGAGAAGGGCAGAGTGCATCTCTTTGGAAACGATCATGGAGTCCTAGACGATATTGTTAGCTCAAATGAATAAATTAATAAATTGGTTAGCATGGTGAACTTTAATGCAAAAGGTTGATTGCAGTATGATTAAAATGGGCACTGTACAAAACTATTATTCCCTACAACAATAATGGCCTAAGGATGTGACTGACTAGCTCAGTATTGATAGTTTGCCTATGTTCTCAGGCAAAGTCGGTGTTGATAATATTTAAGAAGGGGAGGCAGTGAATTTATTGGTAGCTGCAAGAATCTCTCAATAATCTTCTGAATAACATCTTGTATGAATGCAAGGTCCTTGAAAATTGCATCTGACATTTACAATAGTCCCTTAAAAAATGTACTTTCCCTAAGCCGTCTCTCCAAAATCTTGATTTATACTATCAAATGTGGTTATTTATTTACATTTATCTGCTACCACTGCATAGTTTATTCAATTAAATTAATTTACCATAAAGGCAAGACCCCCATTTGTTTGAATTCATGGCAGTTTATTGGATCACCTGATTAAACGAAGACTGATCTGATGGCAAAATGCTTGCGTTTTGCTTTCAAAGACCAAATCAGGGACATCATGCATTATATGTCTCTGCAGATAATGAACTGGTCAGTGCATTCAAATAAAATACGAATTTATTGCTATTGCACAATAGCTTAGTTACTCTTTATTGTTATTGAATGACAGTGACAGGCAAGTTTTGATACATTTGGAAGTTTCTTTGTTTTTATTTCCAGAAGATATTATGCTAATGCTTCTGGCTACTCACGCTTCATGAAATGGCTCTATTTTGATGTTATAATGTATTTGCAAAAACAAACTCATTTAAATCTGTTACATGCAGTGAGAAGACAGCGAGCGCTTCAGCTGCCAGCGAGAGTGTTTATTTTCACAAGTCTCAGAGTAACATCAACAAAGGGCCGAGTGTTGAGGTAGCCATGTTAATGCCAAGTCTGTGGAATTGTGAAAGCAGCGACAACACGGGGTTGTTCTGCAACCAGACAAGATATTCCTTTTCATCCGGGAAGGATTCAGCCCATTTCATGTCAGCGAGATCCTTTCAACTCAGAAACTCGGTGAAAAAGATGATGGAAATCACCATGACTTAATGCTGACAGACAAACCACTTCCTCTGGACGTGAAAAATAATTTTAAAAGATGAGCCTTGTGTTCCAAAAAAACAAATCATCCAAATGTGGCTTGAGATTTTGCCTGGCATGCTTCATCTCTGACGCAACTGCATAATCGCTGCATTTTATCACAGTTAAAAGATGAATCACTGCTATTAATAATGCGCAGGGCTGAAATGTTAACATGTTGAGGGGTTATGAACCTTCTCCTATTTGCCAGGTGCCACCACAGCGTGATGCAGGTGTTGTCTCCCTGTCGCTCAGGCAGTCCTAACTAAGCCAAGTCATTCATCCATTAGCCCCTCCTTGTTCCTCCCCCATTCAGAGCTAAAAGCCTGGGCTATGGCTTCATCAATCACCTGCGTAAAGAGAAATGGTTGTGTGCAAAGGGATGGATGTGTTGCAAAGGGCCGAGAGGGAGACATGGAGCATCGAGGTGGGTGTCAGGTACAGGTGGCTGGGGTCAGTCTCTCTCTCTCTCTCTCTCTCTCGCTCACCTTGGCAGCTCCTCTCCAAATGCTCTTCACAGATTTACATGCATCTGCCCACCTGTACAAGAGGAGCTGTAGGCACACATACGGCGTAGCAGTATCTCCCACACACCCGTATCCATCCATACTCACATGGACACTTACAGACAGTAGCAAGAACAGCTTGAGCACGTGCAATGAGAAACACTTGAACTACGCTAATGCATGCCAGTTAATCAATTTAATCCTGGAAACAACATGCTTTGTGGACTGGCTGGGCATGCATATTTTTCAAGGTTAATCAGTTAACAGGGACAAGATGGCCATTTCTGTCCAAATGAATCTCCATATCCTGAAAGGCAGATGATTAGTTGTGCCCATTAACTCATTAAAGTTAAATGCATCTCATTCACCCAATGTGCTTTATTGCAAATGTCTGTTTCCTTGTTGTGACGCGACAGTCAAAACAGGCCATCCTTGTGTGCACACCAAACAGTTTTGGAAACAACGATAACGTTAGGCAAAAGCCATTAACTGGGAAAAATAACCAGAACCACATTTAAGTGTGTTGCTCCCCCCCGCCAATGAATATCTGAGGTTGCTTTGCAGTGGTTCAGACATGTGCAAACACAGTGAAAGCTCCAGGATTGATGGGCACTCAAAAAAGTAGCTAAAACAACCAAGCGTCACAAAAGACAGAGTACCGGCTGCACTAGGAATGAGGTGGGCAATTAGACCAAGGAAAAAAGGGAGGGGTTTGAAAAAATGATGGAGATTGACACAAAAAGAAACACAAAGGAACGAGGAAACCAAGCAATGAGAAGATGGGGATTAGGTAGGACGGAAGCATGAAGGAGAGAAAGAGGCTTGTACGTGTTCGAATTAAAAATCTTCATGCATTTGTAATTTTAATTTCTATATTCAGTGTTGTGTATTTTTCTTTCTATGAGAAAATCTTATGCATATGGATGAGTCTGTCAGCGTGATGGTACTATTTCTTTACTTAGACCAAATCCACACTTTATTTCCTCACGTTCACTTGACTAAACATGGCTAATATTTCCTATATGCCTGCTTGATCAGTTTATTTATTTATTTTACAGTTTGAGTTACTCAAAAAATCATGTTTATTTGCAGGTTTACATTTTGACAATCATTGTTTACATATTGTGTTCACAAATATTTTTTGACTTGCATATACACACACAGAAAGAACTGTAACACACGTAATTATGAACCGCAGTGATCCGAAGACAGGAAAACCTGCTTTGATTTTTGACTGAGAATATTGTGATTATGATATTAGCCCAATATGCGCACTTATACAGCCTATACTAATTTTTGCTTGTATGAACCTTGAGTCTCCTTTAGCTCTGAGATAGTGCTTTTAAAATCTGTAATGGTGCATATAAGTATGATATAAGTACTAAAACAGAAAAGAAAGAGGTTAAAGAAAGATAAAAGTACTTGAACCCTAAAAACATTTCTTGAATTCTCTAAATATGGTTAACAATGAATGAGCAATGGGAGCAAGGTGAGAATGTACAAATACTTAAAGAACAACCATTCTTAATGTGATTGCTGCATGACCGACAATAACTTCAATGTCACAGACCGTTGAGGACTGATTTTCTCAACCTGTGGTTTCTGAAGAAACAACACATTTAACTCTTAATACGGGTCTATATTCACCTTCCAGACACTGTGCATCACAACAGCGTCCCATTAATTCCCCTGCCCCCATGAATAGGGCCCAATGGACCAACTAAGGGAAGGCTACTGTCCAAATGAGTCCGCTTTTCGTGTGTTTTCTGACCAGTGAGGATGAGGTGGTTGGGAAGGAAGCAATCATTAAGAAGCGATGACGAATGAAAACAATTTTTTTTCAAAAGAAATATTGTCTTAATAGCCCAAATAAATGAGTTACTGGGGTATTTAGATAATGTATTGTGCAGTGCTTGTGTTTTCCACAACCTTTTAGATCAAGTAAATTTAAAAAAATGTATGAGGTGCACCACAGAGAGTCCAAAAGAAAAGTAGTGGCGATGAAAGATTTAGCAGACACAAGTAAAGGCTATTGGCAGGCTCACATAGTGGCCAATGGCCCCGAGGAAAATGCCAGATGTGTCCAATTTATCACAGAGAGAGGTGAGAGGTGTAAGACAGACAATGGAACCCCGTGGTCTCTGTGTCATTTTGTAACCAAGTTGTGTGTGTGTGTGAGAGAGAGAGAGAGAGAGCATTAGTCTGGACTTGGATGGATTAAATGTTTCAGTAAAGAAACATGTTTAACGCTGGTAATGCAAACTGTGCCATCACATGTTGTTCTATAAACACGCTTTAAAAGAATGAATCCTCGAGCACAAAACAAGTGAGCCTTTATTGCAGCTGATTGCTTGCATTATTCAGTTCCAGTACCAAATGCTTATGAACACCAACTCATATCCACGTAAAACGTAGCTAAATGAAACAGATTATTGCTCACAACACTTTTTTGGTTAAATCCATGCCATAGAATATATGAAGCTGAATGTGACCTGACACCAATTAGCCTGCTGCTGTGCTCTATGACCCTGCCAAGTGCACAGTCAGCAAACAGTCAGCATACAAGGCTACAGGCTCTGCTACCGCATGTTGTTTCCACCGAGGATAGGTTCACACATGTTGTTCACATAGAACCCGTGAGTGATCATTGACGCATTCCCCATTCGACACATAGCAATCAATGAATCCACACCCAGCAGGCTGATCGTAATTCAACCACACATTCAGGGAGCTGTCAAAGTCAGTTTTGAGCGATTTAAAGAGAACCACAATTGACAGCTGTCCAAGTAATTAGTAGCTGCACTCTACATCTTTTATCTTAGCCATCAAGCATATCCAGGATGTCAAAAAAATATTTAACGGTAATCTGATTTTGCAAAGTAAATGTGATTTACTGACAACAGCACAAGAAGCAGAACTCCTACACAAACGCTAAATGTCATCAATAAATTGCATACTTTCTTTTTCTCCGGCTTCCTCTCACCTCTAGGAACATGCAACTTCGGTGAATTGGACACGACTTGAATGTGAATGCGAGTGTTTGATTGTGTACGTGTGGCCCTGCGATCAGCTGGCGATTGGAGGTGCACCACGCCTCTCACCCATAGCCAGCTGGGCTCGGCTTCAGCATAAACCGCAACCTGTAATTCGGATAAGCTGCTGAAAACGAGATGATTACAATCATCTTGTCTTCAACAAGATGAATAAATAAATGCAAAGAGCAAATTAACATTCAAAATACAATAATATAATATAACATGTATTTCGATTTGCGTACTGTATATCAACATGTGCATTTACAATCAAATTTGATCAACTTTGATCCATCTTTAGGATTATAGCCACATTCAAGAGATGAGACAGGGAGCCAAGGAGATAGTCAAACATACAACAGTTAAGTTATATGTGTTATACCATGACAATTTAAAGTTAAGTTTCAGTGCACACTTAAAGTGATTTAATAGAAAACATAGCCTGTGTACTTGCAGGGCAAGTCTGCCTTCAAAACCATTTTGACATGATAATTACAGAGTGCATCAGCAATTATGCCTGTTTTTATATATTCTTCTTTTTTTTTCCATTCCCACACCTTTTAGAGGCGCCAAACATTCTCTGCTTCTCATATCCCTAGTTTGGTGAGCCGCATCTAATGTATGTTGAAGTTGGTACTGGGCCAAGTATTTGGAGGTGAGTGAGTCAGTGTTTGCTTAAAAATGAGAATGACAGTTTTCAACAAAGCTTGATGTTTTCTTTATTTATTAGTATTATTATTTTTTTAAAGGGAACCAGTCTGAGAACAGGGGCAGGAGGATTAAATGAGCACCGTTGAACTGCTTAGGATTTTGTGGGGTCTGGACAGTATACTATTAATTATTGCAGATAAAGTCAATCAAAAATTAGGTTCCAATTAATATGATGATTTCCGTTTGCATATCGGCAGCTCATAGGAGTTGAAGATGCCGTCCTATCCTGCACCATAAATATGCCTACCAGGACATGTCTGGTTCCCTTTTTACGGTTGTGTTGATTTCTCTGGTGCATTTAATACCATCCAGTCAGCCATTTTTACAGATAAGCTCACGTGTATGGGTGTGACCCCTTTGTGTGGCAGAGCTTGCAGGAAGGTAAGTCTCAGGTAGCAATGAATGTTTGACATGGCTCATAGAGATTCCCAACATATCCCAAGTTATCTTTGGAAGCAGTGTGCAAGATCCTGTTTCAATTTGACTGTGTTATATGTGTAGGTGGACAGAGCAATAAAGATGAGCAAAGGCTTTTATAAGCATGTTGCAGGCTGCATGCTGGCGTCCTCGGGCTAGTGCGGGTGAATAAAATGGCCTCTGCCTGTTTGAGTTTGGTTTGTTCACATTTGAGAGTTGAACAGTCGTAAAAAATTAATGACTCTCAGAAGAGGCTTGTGTTTGCTTCATTCTCTCTGGCAATTCTTTGTTTCCATGAATCCCTTGAAATAACTGCTGGCATTCTTTGATTGTATTTAAAGGAAATTGTTCCTTAAATGTTTTGTGTATTATTTTTGTTTGCTTTGCTTTATGAATTCTAAAACACAGTAAGGATTTAGATGTTGTTTTTATTCAAATACTTAACACGTCATTCACCCATCACATCTCATCATTGCAATGCAATACAATATTAAATTATCAGTAAACAAGATTGCTATGAAAATTGAAATGAACTTGATATAAATGTACTTCTTTTAAAACACAATACAGTTTCTTATACTGGCTGGGAAACAGGGATGGTACACAACTCACTGCATATGCCAGGTTTATGAATTCATTAATTCATTAATACCATCAACTAGGCAGTACAGAAACCTCAGAAAAAAAGCCATTTGTTACCACTCCTGCCATCCTCGTCTTCAAGCCCTGAGTCTCCTTGTCAGATGAAAATATTCAGCAATCCTTTCATCTGTACGATTTTCTCTCAACAGAGACACAAACACATAGACATTCAGAAAATGAGCCAAAGACAACCACACACATTCCACACACGTCATTTGAAAAATCAAACAGCACTGTTTAGCGTGATGGAAAACTGCTTCACCAGCTTTTTAATTGTGAACAGCTTGTGGCACAGTTTGTCAAAACTAAAAATGACGGTGAAGCTTCAGGTAGTAAAAATAACATGTTTATACAATTCTCAATCAATCCCACGTCAGCCCTTGATTGCTGACTGATTTTAACACTTATCCCATCTGAATGGTGGGATAAGGGTTCCAATCCACAAAGTGAAAATGAATCGATCTTTCTCGCATGTTTCTCATGCTCCAGTCAGAGCTCGTAGTATTTCCCTTTATTCTTGGGATGAATCATTCGTAGCACGTGTTAGTTTATTTTAGAGAAATGAGATTGTGGGTTTGAGATAGTATGACAATTAAGAAGAAAAAAAAACTAGTTTGTTTCTTTCCATGACTGCAACCTGGTGTCAAGTAAAATAGTGTTGACCAGAAAAAAGCTTTTTGTTGTTCTGCCATTGTCTATATACACCTCACTATAGACAAAAATAGAAGTGGTCTGACAAATTCCTGTCAAATCAGAGTACACATCTGTGAATTACTGCTGATGCACTTCCAACAAAATCATCAGTGTAACTCCTCAACACGAGTGCATCCCTCTATCTGTTCTTCAGCACACCCGTTCATGATCCTATAGCACATGTTCTAAGCTGTTTTATCCATTTTCACAGCATACACTGTCTTTTGTGTTTGCAAAGGTGGAGAGGAGCTTTTTCTGTACCCCATCTTTGAGCTGTTGTACCCATGCCAGCTAATTCCTTGGCAGTAAATGACACCAGCTCACAGACACAATGTCTGAATCCTACCACTGGAGTTGGGGTGCCAGCTTTAGGCATGTCAGACCTTTGGGCATCCGGATTGGGTATCCCCAGACCCCCTTTTCAAAGGATTAGCAGACACTCTTAAGCATTGGGAGTGCACAACAGTTCCTCCCCTTTTCTCCATTGCCATCACTACTGCACACTCTCACATGCCTTTGTACTTCTTTCATGCCGAGTGAAATTTTTGCTATATGTGTGGCAGCAATCTTACTTTATTCCCAGGTCTCCTTCTCCAGCTTTCTCTCTCCCTCATTACACTTTTTCCCTGCCCCCCCTTCATCCTTTCGCACTCTTTTTTTCTATCACTTCCTTCTCTCTTCTTCATCCATGTGTTGATGAGCCTGAGCACTGTTTTTTTTTTTCCAGAGGAAGGAAGAGGGATTATGCTAAGCCCTAACTCGGAGAGACCAGCCTTATCTTGCCTGTAGCAGCTCCATGCACCCGAGAAAAACAGCCAAGAAGAGAGAGTTACAGACCAGAGAAAGACAGTACGGGAGAGACAAAGCTGGGCATGGCCAGCAATGAAAAGCACATCCAGACTTTCCCACAAGGCTGGCACATTTTACCATCTCAGGACATGTTTACAGCATAGGTGTGGTAGATTTTTCCAAGTTGCTAAGTTGCATATTTAAGTAGAAACATTATCTAAATATTTTCATCCTCTGGATGTTGGCAAAGTTCTCCAATAACATACTAGATGTTTATTCTGAAGATGAATGACAATGTATTGCAGGTAATATAAACTCACCTCTTCCCTCACCATGAAATTCCATTGTGCTGGACCCTGGTCCAATCCTTACTTTTAACAAATCTTTAATGCCGGCAGCATTATACGCAATTATGTTGATTCTAATTAAAGACCCATCCCCTGATCCATTTCCTGAATGAAACTTCCCCCTCTGTCCCAGCTCTGAGACAATGGGCCACGTTACAGCATGAAACAAGGCCCTCTGTAAGCAGGCTGCTGGCCTATTCACCTGGCCTAATTACCCTAACTCTATTAGGGACTGTGCTCCTGGGAAAGGCCCTGGCTCTGGGGAGCTCATTTTGAACTCATGTTTCCCTGTTGATGCTGAGACAGGCATCTGTCCAGAGGGCCAATGATATAAGAGTAGCTGAAATTAATGGCAGTATATGTTGCCAAAAGTTGAATAGAACTTGGAATACCAAAGTGCTGTCATTTCCAAATATATAGTACATCATATGCTATAATTGCTGAAGCCCCTCAAGTAAAGATGAATTTTAGAACAGATCGGTCAGGAGGGGGCCCACTTGGACTTTTACTGTGGTTGGCATTAGCCTTTTGTTCGTGTTTGTCGTCCATGTTCCATTCATTTTAATGTCATCTGACTGCAATAGATTGGCTGAAACTTGTGGGACAGAAAGCCTCCATCATGCCAAGGGTGGTAATTAGTTTTTGTGATATTTATGTTTTCAAATTGTGGAGTTACGTTTATTCAATTAGAATGCAGTCATTATAAAGCGGATGTATTTGACAGAAGAGTACAGTGCGTTTTAGATCAAAATGCGTAACATGCATCTTTGTGTGTAAATCCCAATCTTGGAATGACCGGTGTGGCCCTGGGGGTTATTAGAAGGCCAGGGTAGGGTAACAGGGGGTGGTAGTAAAGGGCAACAAAGCTTCTTTCTTTAGTCTTCCTCCTGATCCTATCAGTCCATTCCTTGGCTGCGGAGATGAAAGACTAGTCTGTAATTGGAGAGGAGGGCACAAGTGGAGGTAATGAGAATGTAAAAAAAAAAAGGAATGGAATAGAAAGTGCTTGAGGAATACGTGGGAGAGAATGAAACAGTGAATACATCTGATTTCCTCAAATTAATGTTGAAAAAACAACCCATCCAGCCCAGAGTTTGATTGACAACGTAGCAATGTGAGGCTCTTGGCTGTAATAACTTGCCTTTGTGAGAAGAACTCAATGCTTTGTCTTGTAAGTAAGAGGGGCCCATGATCCAGGGCTCAGCCTTGACTTATTATGACTTGCTTTTGTCCTTCAGGAGCTGTGGGAGACTTGACTTGGCCTTTCGTCTGTCGTCAGAATAGGGATCTCATACTGAGGCTGTTCTCCGGACATGGGAATGTGAGAATAACAGCCGAATACAAGGACAAAGCATGTAATCTCCTCTGATATTGTACTACACCTGTTGCCATAAGCCTATTTATATTTATGTGTCCTGAGAACCCAACTATAAACATATTAGTTGAAATGTACAACTGCAATTCTGGCTGGTAATCCATGAAATACATTAATGATGGTTTTTGAGACATTCAGTGTGGAGGGGGTTCAACTTTTGGGAAAGAGCAACACGTTACCACAGTGGGTAATGCTGTTGCCTCACAGTAAGAAGGTCCTGGGTTCCAATTTGCCTGGGACGTTTCTGTCTGGGCTTAGGACGTTCTCCCCGTCTCTGCAGCTGCTCCAGCTTTCTCCCAGCACAAAAAGCACGGAAGATGTAGGCGAATTGATGACTTTAAATTGCCCAGATGCACGTAGGTGAGTGTGAATGGTTATTTTCCTTTCACGTGGCCCCCTTGTACAGGATATACCTCACCTCACCCCAAAGTCAACTGGGATGGATCTCAGCCTCCTCGTGACCCTACAGGCATAACTAAAACAAAGTCAAACTTATTGTATAGTTATACAATGCTTAGGCCGTCACCCAACTTCTGCAGTTGGTAAAGGATTTGTAGACCTCGTCGAGATGCCGGATTATAATCACATGTATGTCATAAATAGTGCTGTCTCTATAACTGTTTGACCTCACAGCCTTTACAATCTTTCAAGTCCTCGTGTAATTAATCTTCTTTTTATATTGATGGAAAGCAACCCCCCCCCAAAAAAAAAGAAGCCTGTGGAACATGCACACATGGCTGGTTTGGGATTTGAGTTATTGCACTCACTGTTAAGTGGCTAAACAGTGGATTATTATGCCTGAAAGATTTACTCTCCTCTGCCCTACTGGAGTTCTCCATCTGCTTCTCCATAAAGGCGAATGTCTTCCATTATCTAACTGGAATTTTTAATGAGGAACCTGAATGCTGATATCTGTCTGAACTTAGTCAGAGAAGTTTAGGTCTTCTGTTCCCTCACACCATCTTCATAAACTAGGGCAATAAAAGAGATGTCAACCCACCCACCCAGACAAGCACTACACCTGGCCCACAGCTGGGGTCAAATATATCAAATAACAACAGCTTCAGGTTGCTGTCCATACTATAGACCAGAACACAGTGTACACTGAGACAAGTAGATGATAGATCTGAATTCAGAGAAAAACAGGACAAAAATCTGTAAATCTTGGGTGGACATGAGAGTAACATCATGTGTGTGTGGGGAGGGGGGGGGGGGGATCACCTGAAGATGGTAGTGATGTATGTACATTATAGAACATATAACTGGGTGGAGAATCACTCACAGAACAATAGTTGCATTATATAACTCACAGTTCTCACTCTCTGTTTCCTCTCTGCAGTTGTAGCCACTTATATGTCATCAAATCCATGCATAACGCACAATAAACTTTGAACAAAACTAAAGATGCTTATGGGAGGAGTCACAGTTCTCCATGAATCTAGACTTTGATGATGTCATAGCTTGTTAACTAACTAATAAATGTATGATACATTTATTATTAGATAGTCTGTGGAGTGCAGTGCTGTTAAATTGTGATTATATTTTTGGTAAGGATTTAAACCTGTATTTAGTCTTTGTGTGCTGGGGCTTTTCAGAACCTTAATATTATAGAGCATCTCATTTTTCTTCAAACGTCTTCACATCCCATCAAGTTAAATGTTGAGTTGTAATTGCACTTAAACTCAGGGAATGTTACGTGTGGAGTGGTTCAAGAAGCTCTTAGGAGGACAAAAAAAAGAAAAAATCTGGCTTCGAGTCACAACAGATGTTTTCTCTTGGGTCAAACTAAGATGAACATGAAAATGAATGTTTAAAATGCATCCAGCAAGGAGAGGGGAGAGAGAAATGGAGCATATAGGGAAAGTGTGCATCTCAGCACCAGAAGTAATTATTCCGTGACTACTTCACCTGTGACGAGAGGCTTAGGCAAGCGAGGGGGTGTTTCAAAGGGTGGCTCAGAGGGATGGGGGGCGCGGGGAGTCAGTGGTAGCTGCTACCTGGAAAGCAATTGCCCCTAGTGCTGTCCCTGTAGGCTTCCAAAATAACAGCATAAGCCCTTTTGTAACCTGCCTCCCCCTCTCACACACTCTGCTCTCTCTCTCTCTCTCTCTCAAGATAATGATGGCTTTTCTCTTCCGTCTGTCCTCATTACCTTTATTCTGTGTACAATATGAAGCTTTACTCTCCTCTAGTTTCTCCCCTTCAGCCCTGACACAGGGATGAAACTTAAAGGACAGCCGCACAGTGGTTATTACACGCTGTAAGTGTGAAGTCATGTGTCTATGTCTGGGGGTAGCTTCAGTTATTGCTTTTCCTCCCACTCGTCTTCGAACCAGCTCTGCAGCTTTGGTTCCACTGTATTGTGCACGGCTGCACATAAGAGCTCAATAAGACAGGAACCCAGTGAGAAACTGGAGGAGGGAGGTGAAAGAAGCAAACAGCGATCAGCCTTGCTAGCTGAGGTGCAGCGTAGGTTCAGAAACACTATCTATTTTTAAGTATGACAGATCGATAATGCTCTGTCTGTATCTATGACTACCTGCCTATATCTGAAAAAAATGGAGAATAAAGGAATTGGAGAGGCGTACGGCCAAAAAAGTTTACTTTTTTTTTTTTTTAAACATCTGACCAATGACAGGCGCTCCGGGTCATCTTATTTGATTGCAGACTACAGTTACAATCTAAGTCTCTTAGAACTGCATGCAAACCTGATTAAAAAAAAATTCCTTTTTACAGATGCAAAGTGAAAGTCTTAGAGGGGTGTTTTTCTTTCATTAACAGAAATGCTGAGGCTTACAATAATTTGAGTATATTCATTTTACTGAAATTTTTATTAGTCTGGACTTAATTTCATTTACCCCCATTCCCTATGTAGTACTCAGTGAACAATAAACTTGATTCTCTGTTCTGCCCAGAGGAGGGCTGCGGATGATGTCATGGTGCCATTATCAACCAATTACATTACAGGGCAATTGCCTCTGATATATTGGTAAAACTAGCTATTCCATACAAGTATCAACATGCACTGGGGCCAAGGAATACAATTGCAAAAGCCCTCTGTGGTGACTAAATGCATACTTTAACAGCGAAGCTTTGAGTGAATCTTTTATATTAAGTGTTCATTTCATAAAAACACAGTTGTGCAAGCAGCACCTCAGCTCTTACTTCATTCCACAAAGATATTGGTTTACCGGGAAAATGTATCTTTTTAATTTCTGTGAATCCGATAAAGGGCAGTTTATCAAAAGCTGCAAGATGCTACAGCTCAGAGTTTGATCTGCATTATCCACATAAATTAAAGTGCCACTTGCATGGGCAAAAACAGGTAGTGTTATCGTTGCCTACATTATCTGGCGAATGAATATCAGGCATGAGACAGATACGGAGAAGAAGATAGAAAGACAAGAATGTGATAGTGTGTGATTACATGTGTATCTGCTGGGACTGTGTAAATATCCTGAATGTGTTGTACACAACACAAAATGCAGGATGTCAGCATCTGACTGTTGTGAGATGATGTGGGAAATACATTTTGCTGCTATGATACTGTGCTAATCTTTTGATACTGACCTTTAGGTGCCAGACAAAAGCAAACCAGCCAGCATTGCCTTATTATGCACATTATCTTACTCCAGCAGCTGTTAAAGCATCCCATAAGAACCAGTTCTGTTTGTCAGAAGTTGTTTTATTGTATTTTTTTTCTTCACACAACTCTTTTTTTTTACCAACCCAAGTCATACATGTTGGAACTTGGGACATCCAACATTAAAAAAAAAAAACTGGGAAGAGATAAATTGACAGTTTTGTCAGCAGTGCTGTCACAAATACAACTGAATCACTATTAAGATTTGCTAATCTGTTATAAAGTGTTATAGAGGTCAATTTCACAACATTAAGTTTTAGAATTAATGACATGTATTACCTGTGTCTAACCCAGGAAGAACAAACATCAAATCCTTGTATGTGTGGAATGTCAGAGGTATTTAATATCTATATTATACAGTAGAGTGTTTACTCTCATATTTATGCATATATATATATCATGTGGGAGGTTGGTTCTGTCCCCATCAAAGGTGGATCAATCATTTCACGCAAAGGTTCTCTTAATGAACATCCTGAAATGTGCTGAACATTCTGAAACCGCCTTGAACGTCACAGAGAGCCGCCTGCCATTCTCTCTGTGGCAGCAGACTCTTCGCTGCGGTAAAGAAAGAGGGAGATTTAAAGTATAAAAGGAGATATAAAGAGCAGCTGCTGTTGAGAGGTAGATGGGAGGGAGGGGGCACCCTGAGACAGGAGAGAGAGAGAGAGAGAGAGAGATGGGGAAGAGGAAGATGCAGGAAAAGCTGGAGGGCACGCTGTGTGAGAGAGGAGATGACAGGAGAAGAAGGAGTGGGGTTTGTTCTCTCTCCCGCTCCATTGCTGTGTCTCACAAGAACAACAGAGGCTCCTGTCTAGCCAGAATGAGGATGCTCTTAATCCTGATATGCTCATCGCTGCTGTGGCCAACTCCTCTGATTCATGCTGCTGGCTCAGACAGACACACGCACACACACACACGCACACACACACTTACACAGGAATGCACACACAAACTTACACAGAGGCACTGTATACACAGAGACATGCATGTCACACAGAGACTTTTTACACATAAAAGTGGGAAGAAACACACAACTGTCTGAGCACACAGAAAAATGTGTGAGGCGCTTATGAAAGCGTATTTAAACAGATTGACAGCTGACATATGTTCAGCCAATGCAAACAGACTTGCATATTGTCTGACAAAAGTGGAGTTGATTGATTGTAAAAAAGTAAACACTTATTTTGCTTTTTTTAGTTTAATTCAAATAATCAGGGGAAATATTTGGGACTGAAGAAGAACTACTACTACTGTACTTTGGGCTTGTCCCATGAGGGACTTCCTCCACTTCACCCTGTCCTTTGCATCGCACATTGCTATATTGATTGTTTCTTTTCAATAGGATGGATTGAACCATGACTGCCCACAATTTTGATGATTTCTTGAAATATATATATACATGCTATTTTTGGTCCAAATTAATATATAATATATATAATAACAAATTACTACAATTTTACACTCTTTGTAAATAATAGAAACAAGCATAACAGGTACACAGTGGGTGACCAATGAGAAGGTTCCCCTGATTAAATTAAAACATAGATATGAACAATGTTTGTGGTGAATTTCAGGTTGTTTCGTCATGTGGTAAACATTTTGGGCTTACATTTTCAAATAATTGCTTTATTTTCAGATGTGTGAGTCATATTTGGCCCTTAGAAGAAGGGGAGTCTCCAGAATGTTAGGGTTAACAAGGGTTAAACGCACACACTTTAACTTGCCACGTAGGAGCACACACACACAGCAGCCAGGTGTGAGAACACAAACCCATCTGATTCCATTAGGCTGATTGGTTCAATGGCGCGGATTACCTCTGATTGGGTATCACAACATTGGCAGTTCAGAAGAACAACTGCTTCCCCTGGATGCGCAACATCGCTGACCATTCAATCGCAATTATATTCACCATATTAGCAGATTAGCAACAAGCCGACCCCAGCATGGAACAGAGCCAAGCGGGAACCCAGGCGAGTTACAAGGCAGGTGTTATAATCCACTTCCATCCCCTGCCTCCACCCTCCTCCCACACACCCTGCCTAGGCTGCTGGTTTGCAGCTGTAGCGCTGCCACGCCGCAACTCAATAATGATATATGGTACAGGACCCCCCCCACAGGTCCCTTTATCAACTAATTGTGACGTGCAATAACAGCACACTTCCAATTCTCTTGTTTACTTGATTGAAATGGCGGGGGGGGGGGACTTCCTTTAGCAAACACACAGTTAGTTCATTATAATTAGCTGTTACATATTTAATTATACAAAGTTGGTGAATACATCAGAATCAGGTCCCTTTTGCTTTGACACTGGCCATTGGTGTGTTTTGAATTGTAGTAAGTGTGTGTAAACAATGCAAACCATTGACTCTGCTTCATTTAATCATTTTTATCACAGAGTCAAAATAATCCACGTGTAACTGTATATAGAAAAGCAGTCACTTCACAAGGAAATGTGAACGGGTTCAGCCCACTGTCATATTCAAGGCAGGGAATTCCTTTTAAAGAGGCTAAAACCTTGTTATAACTATCAAGCAACTGCTGTTTCAATTTTTCTTCTCTGCTTCTCTTTTCTTCTAAAAGTAAAAAAGAATAAAAGAAAAAGAAAAGTAAAAAAGAAAAAGTAAAAAATAATAAAATAAAAAAAATATATAACATTTTAAGCACCGGGGCTCCAAACGTATATTAGGCACTGACATGTACTAATGTCTCAGCAGCTTCTATGACTGTGGTTGGGTTGCATATCCTATTCTGATAATGTGTCCCATTCACTAACCTCCTGTCTTGTCCTTCAACACGTCTCTCATGTTTCTGCCTTGTCTTCCCTTCCCACCTTTGGCTTCGCTAAGGAATGCAGCACACTGCCAGACAAGCCGGAACACAGACTAAGACGGTGTACGCGCTGTTTATTGTCCCAAGATAAAATGAATGGGTGTGTTTTTTTCTGATGCACTTTCCACCATCATAGAGGAAAATAATGGCAAACTCTGCCAGTCAATGTTATTAAAGTAATTAAATCAAGGAATTGGAAATAAATTATTCCCTGCGACAGTGTTGCAGCGTGCTTTGAGAGGTTTTAAAGAAGTTTGCAGCTTCAAAATTATGTTTTTTTGTTGCTTAAAAATAGCTGCTAAAACGATTCATATAAGTCTGAGAAACCTTGGAATGGATTAATTCTAAATTGATGAAAAACATTGTGGTATTATCACACCATTAAAAGAGCTGTAAGTGAGTACCTTTTGATGTTTCTCTAGTGCCCATAAAATAAAGTAATTAAGTGGCCTCTGATTAATTAAGCGACAATCAATTTTCATTATTTTGCCTAACACCATAACAATGTGTCAAGATTTCCCAAGTGGAAATGCCTGATAGGAAAAATAACATAATGAACAGATGCACTGTGGGAGTGTCTGCAAGGAAAGTTGGAGTACTGCAGATTTAAATAGCTTCTCTTCTCTATTAATATTCATTGTATTTTCACAAAGGGCCCTTAATTAACAGGCATTTCTTTATGGTAACTGAGGCTTCTCCAAGACTCAGGCAATTTACTGTATGCACACGTTAATTCCTTCAAGATAAATAACAGTTAAAACTGAACACTGTACTTTGCTTGCAGCCTGAAGATAGTATTCACCGTCTCTTTGACTGCTTGTCGCCTCGTCCTATAAAAATATGCTTTTGTGAAAAAAGATTTAAGGTGAAGATTAGCACTCTCCGGCCCACCGTAAGCACCCATTTAAGGCCTTAAACCACAACAGCAGCTGAAACAATAAATTGAGACACTTTCTTTGCTCCTTTGGATAAACCGTTCAGCCTCCTGGCATATCTGATTCTCCCTGTTTCCACAGCCATAGGGACTCTGTGATCCACAGGGTACTGTTAAAACATGTTTCTGAAGAATATCGCAACCTCTAAGCTGAAGCTCATATCACACACCATAATGTGATATAGTCCCCTGAAAGGGAAGGAAAGCAGAGGGTTGTGACATGAAAGAGACAGTGGGCATGTTTTATGTCCTGTGGCTACTATGTCTCAGATTTCTATTGTTAAGTGCCAACATGGGATCCAAGCCATGTTTAATACAGTGTAAGTAATATAATACAATATGATATGATTGGTATAATATCTGTGTATTCTAAAGACAAAAATACCACTGTGCAGAGTTTAATATGAGCATGTGGAAACTGTCTGTGTGTTTTATTAAATGAGCTCAAGGAAGAGAGTATTTCTATAGAAATGTCTATATGCAAGTCAATAGTATGGAAAAGAAGAACTGAGTTAAGAAATGATTATATATGGTAATATGATTACATATGGTGTATATATTCCAACTTACCGTGACATAAAGATCAAATAATGTGGTTTTTGGTCAAATATGTTATACATTTAATACAGTCGATTAAAGAAAATCATATTTAAGTCAAATCTTTCATAATGCAATTTTGCAGCACTTTAAATATGGAGGTGGAAAAAGCATTCACCCGAGAGAAACCAAAATCAATGGATGTCTGCCAACCACTGTCATTTTATACCTCCATTTTCATCATAACATCTGCACAATGTAAAAAAAATATATGTTCCAATTTTACTTCTCCTATCAGCTCCACTCTCCCCTTTAACATTAATTGCCTCCCTCCTCCCAGCTTTCTTCATCTCATCATCTTGGCCCAGGTGTTATATTTTATGCCCCGCTCCCCTGCCTCATCTCTCCCTGTCTTTTCACTCTCTTTGATGGCACCTTGTGGGGTATTTATTATAGGCAATAGGCAGCCAGGATCCAATTTTTCTCATTTTATGAAACTGTAAGAAACCTTCCACTCAAATCTCTCCTTCTGACCTTTTCTTGGAAGAGTCCATCTATGTTGGCTTCCAGTGACTCCTCAGTGTGGACCCATCACAGCCAGTTTCACGGATCACAGACTCTTGAAAGGCATTTAAAAAAATAACACTGAGAAAGAACTCACTGCCACTATGATTTTGATGGAGTGAAATCAAGTTAAAACAGCATCCCATAACGTAACCAAATGACAGAATCACTTAGAAGTCACTAATTACAAACCCAACTCGTTGTCGTGGGGAACTGCGATCAGTTCATTGCTTGAGAGATAATGATAGACAGCTTTTAAAATGATGCATAGGAAACTAAGAGCCGTGAAAGCAAATGAGCAACTTTATGCTGGCCACATCAGAACACACTAAATCAAGTCTAAAGCAAGACAATTAGATTGCAGCTCGTCACCAAAAACATCAGTTTCAATCAGCTCGGATTTAGAAAATCCACCAGTCTGGAGTGCTGCTCTTCCCAGTGACTCCGTCACTCTCTAGATGAGAAGAGACAGTGGGTTCAGCAAAGCATTTCTAGAGCAGGAAGTCTTTGGTTGGGCAGAAATCCCAGCCTGGATCCTCCCGAGCCTGTGGGCCTTGAAAGATGTCGGCTGCCTTTGTAGATGTTCATGCTGAGCCGATGGGGCCTGACACGGGTTGGCTGTTGTCCAGCTCTAAGCCAACTCTCCTCTCCTCCCCAACACCTACTAACCTCCAAAAACACAACGGTGTGAGGGTCAGGGTGGCTGACATGTGAAAGATGCCAGATGCCTGAGCAGAAGCAACAGTGGCATTGCTGAACTGCTCAGGATTGGCAGGGGGGGGGGACTGCAGCTGGCAGCCAAGATCCGAGGAGACGGGTGGCTGGGACAATATCCCAGTGGTAAGTTCATAAACTACGTGTTTTGTTTTTTTGCCATCTATCCCAGGACACGAATGCAATTAGAGCACAGTTGAAAGGTCAAGCTCCACTTTTAAGTGCCACTGAACACTCCAAGGGCCGAATGTACCACTGACAGGAAGATTGACTGGTTTCTTGTTCTCCTCTTTCACCCCTCACATCAGGGGAGCCAGCAAGTGTGCAGAAGTCTTTGTAGGCCTGTCACAATACTGGTTGAAAATATATATATATTTGTCTTGAGACTATGTCTTTTAAGATGCCTTGATGAATAGTGATTGTATTCTTTTAAAATTAATATGAGCAACACAATAATTTTAAACCAAACAAAAATCATTCATTATTTTTCCATAGAAACATAGGCAGCCTGCAACAATCTGTTGCAAAGCATCGACAGACAACTGCCTTCCTCGTCATCCATAATGCACCAGATCTGTGCTGTTTAGCAGATCCAGCTAATCTGCAGGGACCTGGGCAGGAGTGGTGCGCAGGCTTCATCATCAGGCTCTTGATCACTGAGGTAACCTGTGAAAGTGATCAGTCATATTTTTTGACTGTGACTGTAGGAAGAGAAGTGTAGCGCACTGGACAGTCTTTCACTGACTGCAACAACTTGGATCCCACAGTGACCCCGGTAGCCAATTGTGAATACTCATAAGTCTTTCATAACTATTCTGGCCTTTAGAAGGAGTGTGTAGTGAATGTGTGTGTGTGTTTACTTTTATTTATTTTTTACCTTCCATCTTCTCCTGAGGCTATATTGAATTATGTCTCCGTCAGGTCCCTAAGCCCCCCCATATTTCCTCTACTGTTCAGCAGCTCTAGATTCAGTATCAAATTCTCCTCATGCTGGCACTTTGTGCATCCCCCTGGCCCCCTCAGATCTTTATCCCAGCATCTCCTTCCCTGACCTGTGGACAATGCTGAATTCATGCGAGGGTGAAGTTTAAATGGTTTTTACCACCGATACAACATGCAGACATCTGAACAACCCACATGATCAAGGATATAAAAATACATAGACTTACTGAACTATCCCAGCTTTAAGGGGTTCCATTAACACTATGAAAAAAACTTGCTCGTCATGCTAGAGCTCAATTGTGAGCTAAAATTCCTAATTTGCCTATAAATGTATACATTCACCATTATGTGCTGAGAAATTGGATTTTGAACCATCTGCTGATTTAAAAGGTCACCAGCCATGCTGAAAAGAGACGGAAAGAATGAAGACAGAGTTCCCACTCTTGCTCCAAAGGCCTCAGTCTGAATCATCTGTTGTAGAGTAGCGGAGAAAATGGGCCCGAATGCGCCATTTTTTTCAAATTAGGCGATTAGGAGGGCAGGCTGAATGGAAATCAGGCTTAGCTTTGCGAGAGAGACAGAGAGCTTTTTGCTACTCCATTGATTCCTTTCAGCTCAGAAGCATCAAGAGCTCCTTCTAAAATTGATCACAGCAGAGAGCCACCTTTAATATTCATTCGTTCAATTTCTTGGCAACTGTACAAGCGGTAATCGTCTCCTCTTCAGCTGCTTATCCAGATCCGGGTCACAGGTCTAACCCAGCTGAAATCAGGTGGGATAAGTCACCCATTCATGCTCACATTCACGCCAATGGTCAATTAAATGTTGTTGGAGGTGGGAGGAAGCTGGAGAACCCAGAGGGAACCCACGCTAACACAGGGAGAACATGGAAACTCTGCACAGCACGGCACCAGCTAAAATCTAACCCAGGACCTATCTGCTGTAAGGCAACAGCGCAACCCACTGTGCCACCACGCTGCCCACCTTCAATATTAATAAAGGTCTACTTGGACACTCCCCAACACCAATGGGAGTCAACAAGGGAAAATGGCTGGAGCAGTGAAGGCAATCTGGCTGCCGATGCACCCATGTATCCTGACATGGAACAGGCTCGGAAGAGGGGAGAGTTTCAGACCAGACTGCATCCTTAAAGGAGTTTGCTTTCACTGCAAGGTCAGTCTCTCAAGTGCTTGATAAAAACTGAACAAATCAAAGCACTACATCTGAGAGCTGTCTCTGAGAAGAAGAAGAAAAGTGTCTCTGCAGCCCACGCTGACAAGATGGATGATCAGAGATGCAGGAGCTCATATTAATGTTGTTAATTAACCAAGAGCATATTTCAAACTACAAACGAATGTGAACGTGACTGAAATTCCAAAATAAATGGAACAAGTAGGGAATATCATGTTTGGAAGGACGGCATCGCAGCCACTGTATAACAAATGAAGTTCCCACAGACATTTACAATCATCTTTGTGTCATTTCAACAGCACATCAGCAAACTCAACAATGTTGTATTATGCACAGAGAAATATGTAAGAAACTAATAAAAATCAACAATTATTCCTAATGTTGAAAAAGTTTCATTTTAATATGTATTTAATTTGTATAGTAAATGGTTGACACATACAGGCACACATTTAAACAACAATGGTTATACTGTATGTACTGTATGTATGCCTCTAAGGGATTTGGAGAGAAAAGGTATTTGGTTCAGAAAAACGGAAAGAGAAAGAAACAAAAAAAAAAAAAAAAACTCTTGTGCCCAAACAGGGGTCATGCCAAGACTCCAGAGGGCATCAGGAGTGATACAATGAGCTAAGTTGCTCAACCGAGTCCAGCCTGTCTTGACTGCAGATGGGCCAATTAAGAGATGATGAAAAGCTGTGGGCTTGAACTGTGGAGCTTAGTTGAGAAAGGAGAACACCTGCCATCCACTTTTACATCGCATGGAATGGACGGGACCTGAGGAAGCAGGAATGTTCGGGGTTAGACGGGACTGCTTGACTCTGTAGACGACAAACACCAAAATATTAATCGAGAAAGTTAATAGACAATCACCCACAGAAAATCAGTCGTGCCTATTTAATATAAGGGACATTCCAATCTATGTTAAGTGTAAGTTAGCCTTTTCCTGTGTAATAGATTTTGAGATACATTGGAAGACCTAAAGTGGCAACAACTCTTGAGAGCACTGACAACATGTCTGGGTTATAATGACCCATGAAAGCTCTTTGATATTGGTAATAGCTGGATCTTGATGGGTGGGAAACTGCTTGCAGTTTGAGGGAAAGTGGTTTCCTGTCACTGGTTCATACAGACTACAAGGGAATCTTTTTTTTTTTTTTTGCTTCTGACAGGTCATCCTTCTTGCTCCATTTTCTGTATATCGCACCTTTCTAAGCATCCTGCTATTTTTCATGGCAGGTTTTTTTTTTTTTCCTTTTTTACAGTATTGGTGGGGATAGTTTCAGCACTTCATAAATCCTTGCCTATGTTGTCTCATTTGTTATCCTTTTAGGTTTATGCTATTCCCTCTTTCTATGTGGACAGACTAAGACCTTATCCCTGGAGGCCACGAGGAGGTGGAGGTAAGTCCCGCAGTTTCCTTAACAGTTCCAGCATGTGTGGCACTGAGCCACGGGGAGCGTGCATGGCCTTAAAAAATATACAATAGAATATGAAAGTAATGAAAGGCTGACTTGTCCTCTGACCTTCTTACTATTCATTCAGTACATTACGCATATGCAGGACGCTCCGTTTTATGACGTGTATCTAACCTGGGCCTGGATTACATAAATAGCAGTACTCTTCTCTCTCCAGCCAACTCTCTGTAAGCCTTTTTCTAGCACAAGCAATTAGCTTCATGCTTTTATATATGAGCAGATTCTTGACAGGCTTGACATTTATTGACATCACATAAGATTTCAGACACATGTGCATTGGCTTATCCGTGCAGCATTAACGCACATCTCAAAAGAAAGAGACTGAATGGTTACGAACTTCATACCTGGGTTAAAGGATTACAAATTGGACACTGACATCACATGAAGCCCATGCATGTAATGATGCTATATTGCATGCAAAATGTCGACAAGATTTATCTCACCGGGTTACAAGATAACAGCCCCATTCAACATGTACATATATAAAAATAATCACTTGATGTTTGCTTCTGAAGTTTAAGTTGTGCCTCGGTGCTGAAAGATAAAAGCACAGTAATTACCTTTTCTTTGAGCATCTATACTCTTTTTGTCTGTGAATGTAGGCACGAAAGTGGAAGAGATACCTGTAGTTTGGATGACAGCGCTACAGCTGGCAAAAGTCCTCACTCCACACACGTTTATTAACGCACACCTTACTGATCTTTAGCTTTTGCCACTGACACTGGAGTCCCACTGTACAATGAGTGTGTTGCCAAGGATGCCACACAGGATTTTCTCACACCACAGGACCTTGGAGGGTTGTCCAGGCCTGGCATTGGCAAAGTCAGTCGTCTCCTCTCCTCCCTGAGTGTGTCTGTCTGTAGTCAGTCCAGGACCACAGACTGTCATTACTAACAAAGCTTAAGGCTGGTTAGGCCCCACATGTGTGTGTGTGTGTGTGAGTTTGAATACATTAAAAAGTAATATTTCCTGTCCAGTTATTTCAAGACAGACAAAGATATATTTGCATTTCCCTGTCTGATAAAAACATTCATTTGCAATCTATGCCATTGTATAGATAAATTGTAGCATTTGCTAAAACACCCTTTAGTAGAGTAGAGATTAAACCCTGATGTTCACATATAAATCAGAAGCTGCCTAATGCAGGTTATAATAATTGTAAAAAAAAAAAAACCTGTGAATCAATGCTCTCCTCTACCATGGTATGGCAGAGGAGAGAGAGAGTTATGGAGGAAGCGCACCGAAATTATGAGACAAGACGAAAGAAAGAGCAGGAACACACCGACAATGTTTGGGGCGACAAATTTAATCGAGGCGCTGCTCAAGTATGTGAAGGTTCAAACGCTGGGCAGAAACACAAGAGTGCATTAGCATCCAATATTGTAATATTCATAAGTAATGGGTAAATGCAAAGGTTAGCAAAGCAGGTTTCAACCACTGGCCAATTTGAGGGTGAATTGCGTTTGTTCTGAAGCTTCATTTGGAAGCTATTATTGCCCTTCCTCCTCTCTTTATTCTGGAGAAGTTGTTTTAGCTTCCGCTGTGTCTGAGGCTGCAGCTCATTAAGCGACCCTCGTTCAGCCAAACTCAGCATGCTGCACACGACACAAGGGAACTCTCTTACTTTGCTTTGTAAAACTGCTTCTGACTTTGGTGCATGTACAGGCATCACTCCCACATTTATATTCTCAACTAAATTCGACTCATCTGAGGGGTATTTTTAAAGACTGACAAATTTTATGATTGAAGCTCTGTGTCAAGGGGGACTTCATCCCAGAATCAGAAATATTTATGTTCCCATAAATTATAGAGCTACATTATAGTGCCTTTTGGTTTGATTTGGTGTGAGCAATGAATATGCCATAAATATAGAAATACTTCCTAATGTAAGCAAGCAAATGTATTTCTGCTAAGAATAACCTTTTAGTGAGAATTCGCTCAAATTAACTTAAAATTAAATTTTTTACTGCTTGCAGATAATTTATAGGGATGTCCCCTGACACACAAATGTATTTGGCAGCACTCAGTAATGAGGTCTTTTTTTTTTAACAGAGTATTTAAAGACAGCTCTTATGACATCATGTGATCTATCTATCAATGCACAACATTTGTGACACAGTTAGTGATTTTTATGCTTAGAATTACAGAGTTGCAATCCATAGGAAGCCTAATGTTGGGAGTTTAGAGTATTTTAACCAGCATTTAATTGAACAAATGATTAATGATTAATGTGTCGCACAGGGAATGCAAAGTGGTGATCTAGCATAAAGTACCAGTCACTTTAAACATTTGTCAGCATTAATCAGCAACACACATCTAATTGTAACTGGTATGTTCAGAGATTGTATCAGTGACTCTTAAATGAGACTCCATTGAGTAAAGAGATGGTGCTTTTTCTGTTGCAGGAGATCCAGTGAACTGCCTGATCTACAACTCTGATATGCTACATTCCAAACTTCTCCTATAGCCTTTGTCCCAATTGGAGCTAAAATATTAATACTCACTGACTACATCGATTACACAGGAATCCTGCCATTGCCGTATCCTTTAAGGGAGCAGGATTGTTGTTAAACACAAAAACTTCCATTTAGGTGCACCAAAAGTACTAACCATTTGGACTCCGCTGCCTGCAAAACACTTGTACAATGCACCCTATTTTTTCAACAGCTGCTGGATTCCTTCAGTCACAGGCCGAGACGGCATGGAGTGGGAATGACTATACATTTTAGCTGGTGCATTTAGCTGATGTACCAAAATCAACTGGAACATCTATTTTTCTGCAGGTTTATTACAGATATTATATCCGACTGTAACTTACAAATGATGAATTCACAGGTTTTTTTTCCATTTATAAATTATTTGTATTGTGTGATATACAAACCATCAGAAAAAAAGCTAATGTATCATATTAATACTTGCACATTCTTAAAAAGTTAAATTGCAAAAGTAAAGGCCATAATTTTGCTTTTACCCAGATGTTGAGTAGATCTCAATCGTTATCTTCCTCATTGTTCTTAAAATTAGCCAGATAGCTACAGACATTGTGAGGCATACATTTTTACTGTAAATTTTCTAAATGCAGGAATGGAAGGTGCTGGAGAAAGCAGGCAGAAGACTAATGAGAGGATGACAGAGTCCAGCTGAGTATA
Source organism: Brachionichthys hirsutus (assembly GCF_040956055.1). Lineage (NCBI taxonomy): Eukaryota > Metazoa > Chordata > Actinopteri > Lophiiformes > Brachionichthyidae > Brachionichthys > Brachionichthys hirsutus. The sequence goes on from NC_090905.1 coordinate 6,503,419, forward strand.
TGTGGATGAAGGTTGAGGGCAGAGGTGGTGATGAATGGAGCAGACAACTGGAACAAGAAGCCTAGGCAAAGGAGAGTAACATGTTAGCTGTTAGCATGTAGAATCATGCCTATCCAAGCCGTCTTTCACTTTCAGGAGTCTTGTTGTTGTTGTTATTATTGTCTTATTCACGTTGTTAAGTCTTCAGAAGTCTCTCTCTGTCTCACTAAGCTATTCCAATACCATCATCTCAGAAACATAAGGGCCAGTGTAGCTCTGGGACTTCCCTGATTTATCTGCCAAAAGAAAATGTAATCACAATTTGGCACTTGGTAGGTGGTGATACTAGACCTGCATGGCAGGAAATGAAAGCTGAATTACACCATAATGAGCTTATGGCCATTAGGCAGGGTGCTGTGTGTATTTGGAAGTAGAATAATAATGTGAATGAAAATCAAAAATTGGAAACCTTCCTCAGCAGTCGGGTGAAGTCTCGCAACCACAGCAGGAACTCGGGGCCTCTTCCTCCCTCTATAGGGAGTTATCTGGTCAAAGCATGCGTCCAAATGGCATCGAGCCCTCATGTCAACACACTTACTGACAGCACTGTGGTTCTGGCTCAGCCTGCACAACAAGGTGCAAAGGACCATGCCAGCCACCAGCCAGGACACAGGCACCAAAATAATAGTCACAACCCCCTTCCAAGTTCCCTCCTGAGTCTGGTCCATCATCCATCAACAAAATGAATCAACATCATGGGGTGCCCGGGTTGCATTTATGACCAGTTAAGCATTTTTTATCATTGTTAAACTTGGAAAGAAATCAAGAGGAATCTGAACTCTTCCCCAGACATGGAGGACAAAGCATTCATGTGTATATATACTTTATATATACGCTTTGGTTTGATGCATAAACTGGAGTATTTATACCATGATTGTTTTAAAATGAGCAACAAATTACATAAATGTATAATAAAATAAGATGCCGAGGCCTCTCGCTGCAGCATGAATATCGTTGATGGTGAAAAAGAAAGGCAGCTCAGTCATCAAAGTCTTTTAACTGCCGACTTCACTGCAACAAGGTAATTTTCTTAATGAGACTTTTGGTTTGTCCTTAACCACTGTCATTAAATAGCTCCCTACATGCCTCAAATGCACTCTTAGACACTTTAGCTGAAGGGCTTGATCAAATCGTAACTTGTGCCTTGTTATTCATTCTGCCTTAGGACAGAAAAGCACTGTAACTATTTTAAACCAAAATTAAAATTACATTGGCAGACCAAACAGAACTTCGTACTGTCACACAAATAACGAAAAGCATTTCTTCACGTTTACCGCTTGCATGTGAAGTGTTCTTCAATACATGTGCTTGCTTTCTGACTTTGCAGTTCCACTGCTGGGGCTCGGAGTATGAAACATTTCTGTCAAGTTAAAGTTATTGAAACTGCAAACATATCCTGATGAAAAGGAACTGCATTTCTGTGTTTTGTAAAGCAAAAGAAAATACAAGTCTGTGTAGGTTCCCAGTCATCCAGGTTGATGTAAATCAAGAAGAGGCTACTCCATAAATCAAACTAAGTTTCACTCACCTCTGTTGTTTGGTATTGTAGGCTGGAATCTCAAATACAAAAATGTCAAAACCATGGAAACTAGATTTCTCACATAAAGGGACGCCTTATAATGAGGAAGAGCTGCAATGTAGCCTGATTCGGCTTGGCAAGCGTTGAGACAGAATCATGGTAAAAATTGTCAACTTAAACTCTTAACTGTGTGTAAATCAGAGGTGACACCACAGCGCTGTTGGGTGCATCGTTGAGGCCAACATCACAGTCGTAGGTTATCCAGTGTCAGCATCACAAGTGTGTGTGTGTGTGTGTCACAAGGGCAAGTGATGACAAGCAATGGCCAATTGGAGTGGAGTGATGGCTTCCCTCACTCATAGTTCCAACAGAGAATTGGGGAAAGGAAGCAGGGCTGAGGAAATGCCTGTCAAAACACACACACACACACACACACACACACACACAACAGACTGAACACGATACTGAATACCCAATAGATTTGTTTTCATGTAGTTTTATTCTTATTGTTGTTATTTTCCATGAAAACCAGAGCCAACATTTTCAAGTCGTTGGTCAAGTCCTTGTCTCGACAGTGAAAAAAGAAGTGATTTTCTTCAGCAGCTCAGAATTTAGAACCAAAACCAGAAGCTAAATGAACGCTTTGGCCTAAATCCCTTTCCTTGCATTCTAATAGATCGTATCGTCAAACATGAACTTACACATCATGCGTTGAATGAATGATATCCCAGAGCACGGCACTTTGGCTGGTCTTCCTCCCTTTCCTCCGCCTCAGTGAAATGCACCTCACATCAGTGGGCTTTTGGTCTCTCCACAGGAGACCCAAACTGGGATGCTCTATACAGTATTGACAATTCAACTATTGTCTACTGAATAATCGACTGACACGTAGCACAATGGAATATTTCGCCTGCATCACAATGACAGACACTTGGAACTATACGTGTTTCAAGACAAAAGAGTATTTACAATCAATATTAACTTCTGTTCTGTTCATTCAGTGTTCTAGGCAAGAGAAGATTTTAAATGACTTTGGCCAAGCATTTCTATATTAATGCAGAATGACACACACCATTTTGAATCAGAACTTATTCTTTGAGATTTGTCTCCTCCCCTGACAACCTGCTGAAGGATTGCAAATGCAATTGAAGAAACATCATCCCCGTTCTTTTGAATATACAACATAAACGTCAGGAGCCAGTGTTGGATCAATAGCAGATGATGTATCGGATGCTGCAGCTTTTTCTTGAGAGAGGCGAACCTTAATAATTTCCCTTTACTGCTGAGTTAACCTGACTTTTTATTCCTTAATAAGATATGGCATTCCAGAGACGTTAAATAAGACGGTCAGCAGATATCCTTGAATGTTGCAGCCATTTCTTGACTTAGAAAAAGTCCATCTTGCAAAAGAGAAACCCTCATTACACCTATGAGAGATTCTTGCTTTAGAAAGCAAAAAAAATAAAAAAATGACTGTGGTGTAAATTTGAACACTGATCACAAAATCAGACAGATCCTTTGACAGAAAGCCAATTCCCTCAACCATTATAGTTTAAGTTCACGGCTTTGTAAAGGTGAAAAATGCTGTAAAGGTAAGATAAAATGGAAAATGTGATATTTTATTACCCTGGAAAACTAGAATTTGCCAATGCTTTTGATGAAAAAGAAGAAAATGAAATCTGACATTAAATTAATCTGTACCAAAACTGGAGTCTTAGTTAAGATATCAACCTTTATTTAGAAGCACGATCACAACTTTCTGTTCACAAGTCAGTGGAGCTCATCTAAAATGAATGCTTTGAGATCTCAAGGTAGGTTCAAGGCTATTACGGGAGCGTTGACCTCCCCTGGACATTCTTTCTCACTTAAATGGCCACCAGGGAACTGTGAATCTATCTTCGCTTAATGGATATACGAATTTCACTTCCCACCTCAGTGATGAATGACTATGAAAGGATGACTAAAGTGTCACTCTCAGCAGGATACACAGCTTCATTTATTCTGATAAGAAACATAAAGCCAGGCTGGCAAAGCTTTGCTTGGGTCAATATCCTGTTTGAGTAGCCATTAAGCCATGTGCAACAATGAAAGCTAATTTCTTCAAGGTGCACCACTACCCCTCTGTCATTGTGTTCATCTCAAGGTGAATTATAAATGGCCGTCAAGCTAAGTTCCACACATTCTGGCTCGCTAGAAAGATAATGATGATGAACTGGATCGCGCTATCCATCAATGTTCAATATGAACATGCATGATTAAAGTGTTACATTATCCATTCTACCTGACAGACTCAAGATCCAGCGGGTTTAATTTGTCTATATTCAGACTGCAATAACAGTATCCTCACATCCTGCCAAAGGCGCTGTGGCTGTAATGGATCATTTCCTGCTATGGACCTGAAGAAAATTGTCACATGGACTTTGCGGACACTGATGCTTGTTGTCCTTCTCTGGTGAACTTTGCCCAACCAGCTATTTGATGTGACTAAAGAGATATAGAGCCACTTATAACAAGCAGAGATGTGTTTCCCTCTCGCATTGAGTGTGTTGTGACATTTCAGCCACACTTGATATAAACTTTGGAACAGAGAAGGTGAAGAATGATAAGTCGCTTGATCAAATGAGCTTTGAAGAGCACCGGGTGCTTTAAGCTCCAAGTGTTATTACCAGTGGGCTCACAGTATTTTGTTTTGTTGTTGAGACTGTTGTGATGGATTACAGAGAAATTATAATAGGTTATTGCACGTCATGATTGAGATGCATGTACGGATTATTACACATTGATTTTTACTTTTGAATCATTCATATAAACATTTCACACTCAGAGCATAAATAAAATGCTTCTTATATATCTAGACATGGGGAACAAAACATTCATTTATGCTGTATTGGATACCAAGTGAAATACTAAATATAACACCAACACACGTACAACTAAATTAGATGCAATATATTGCACCATTGAGTACATGATAAATCAGTTTAATATTTTCAGTATATTTACTTTTTTATTATTTTCACATTTTAAATATATTATTAATTATCTTTTTTTCAGTCTGTTTCTGCTCCCACAAATTGATTTATTAAATTAGTATTTTTGTTTCCTTTGTGTGTGTTTTTATTTTGGCTTTCAGAAGCTTCACCTGTACCTCCAGTAAGAAGTGTTGAAATTTCAAAACTGTAAAACAAATAAAAGCCTGTCGCTTTGCAAAGGGCATGGAAGGTGCTGATCTTTGACAGATGTTTTGATGCTTTCCTCGGACCGCCACAGTGGCAGATGTTTTGACATGTCATGGATTAACCTTAATCTGAATTTGTTAGGTGGCATTGTCTTGCGCAGGTGATATCAGTGCACCTGGAGCATGGCTCCACGCACCTGAGTGGGCGTGGAAATACAAAACCGGTCACTTGTTTGGCCAGAATTGGTCAATAACTCAATTGCTTAGCTTGTTCTGCTATGATCGTTAGTCTTGAGTGGAAAATGTTTGGTTTAATTTTTAATATCTACATTTGTTTTAGATAAATGCATATTCAACCAAAATCTAAATGTGATACAGCCTTGATTTTTTCAGTATCTTTTCGATGAAAATTGGCATGCACAATAAGCACTATACTTATAAGGACATAAATGGGTTCTTTAGTAGCAGTCACCACATTGATGCCAGCGGAGGAAACCGAACTGAAGAGAATATTTCCTTTACAATGGAGTCTAGCTAATATGTGGTTTCATGAAAAAATCCAGCAAAATATATGCTATATAAACCTTTTTCGTGACCTCATCTGCTCATTCCATATCCTATGTCCAGGAAATCACATAGCAGGCACAGAGGCAGGAACTCATTGACATGCTGCCATCCTTGGACTGATAAAACCCACATCCGTCTAGAGGAGAAGCAGCAGCGGTGGGAATTTACTTGTGTGATGTCAAGGATTAAACTCGGTGGGATCAGCTTCGAGGAGACAGCCGCCCCGAAGGGCTTGCTCCATTTATGCTACTCTACCCCCACCCTACCTTTCACACCCAGTCCCCCACCCCGTTTCACTGGTATTTTAAATTCCACAGTATAAACCCCTTTGTTAAATTTATTCACCCTTGGAGCCCTTTCAACCAAAAAAACTGTCTTTCACAGCTAGTTTTACAGTAGCTGCTACCTGGTCAGGGGTGGGTGGGAGGGGAGAACTGTCAAGCCTGGGTCTGTTTAGAAGAAAATAGAAGAGACGATTAATCTTCACAACTTCCACTTAGAACCTCATCCCCATCCAGCCTCCTTCATGCCTGCTCTGACGCCATTACACGGCACATTCCTCTGAAGCTCAGTAAATGTGAAGAACCGGAGTCTTTATTTTTGGTATTATACTGTACTAGATGTGTGGGTGCATTTGTAATTTATTCGCAATTAGTATACATGTTCTTTTTGTTAGTATGCAGTGTGTGTGCCATTAATGAGAGGAGTAGGGTTAATCCCTAACAACATAGTAGCATGTTTATTAATCCGTTTTAATCTTCCTAAATAAGCCGTTGTGTCGTGCCTCAAGGACAGCTGGGGTGTGTGACTATGTTAGCGTGTACATGTTTGTATGCGTGTTCATTGGTTTGATGGCAAACGTCACTACGATTCATCTCGTGAGCATACATATTAAAAACCACAGGGTCTGCAATCGCAGGTAATACTTCCATATGTGATATATGCATGCATCAGTTTGTGGGCTAACATTACAACAATAAAACAAATATTTCAAAATGAGGCGAGCTTTAAATCTTCACACAAGTTCCCATGAGCCAGGCTAATAAACACAGCAGACGGAGGAGGGCCAGTTCACTGGCTGCCGGGGTCTTAAGAAGCTATAGGGTAGACTACTTTTGATCAAATCCCACATCAAATGAAGAATACATGGAGCAGTTTTAATGACTACTATTAACAGATATATGTTTTTAAGCTGTCCAATTTATGCCACATGTTTGGAAATACTGCATTGGTTTAAATGATTTTTATTAAAACAGCAAATCTTGCTGTAATACAATCTCTAAAATGCCCTTCTCAATCGAGTGGCTCTTCCCTCTCCATTTTTTTCTTTCTTTATTTCCTGACCCCTTGCTGTGACCTTTTTTTCATTTTTTTCAACTGATCCATGCCCTTCAGCATTTCAAGGGTTTAAGTTTCCACAAAGTTTGTGGTTGCCCAGAAAACCAACATTTGTTTCAACTCTCGGGTTGAAAATCAGTCACCCGTGCAAAAATGGGCGAATTACTTTACATATATAAAATGTTGAACATGCATTGATTCAAGCACACTGTTCTCACCCAGATTTCAATGAGTTCGTGTTCTTAATTCCTGCTGCAGGGAGCCTTTACCACAGGTAGGGACAATCAAGATTGGTGCTAACCGATTATTACTGTTATGTCAAAATGCCATTATCAGCCATTACTATGAATATTATGAACATGATGTAGTTTATTGTAGACTAACAGACCTACACGTTTTTGAAAAGAAATGTTGTCATTTTCACGTTCAGCTACCGCAGCACCAGGGAAGGAAGACCAAAGACAATGTCAATGACAAAGTCCTATCCATCACAGATAGTGGTCAGAAAAGACCACTATCTGTCTGTTCCCGTCAAAATGTAACAGCAGGGGGAAAAAAGGCTCATGTAAAATTTGTTCTCTAACAGTCACGCATCTGGGAATTTCCAACACATGAGCGCGGCGCTCCGTTTTGCACCGGAATGAAGGAATTAGGAGATTTATGGTGATCTGGGGTCACAGAGGGAGGCATTTCAGAACAAGCCTCCCTTGACTGTTTTACGGTCTTGATAGTCTGTCCCATCTCCACACCCACATACACACTGACAGACAGACAGAATATATGCAATACGACACTAAAAATGCACAGACCAGGATGGTATTAACAATACACAGAAATCCTAATCTTTAGGCAACCGTCCCGCACACGTTAAAGTAAACACTTAACATTTGTGAGAACACAACAATCTCCCATTTCTTACCGTCACAATTACGTGCTTCACTTCAGTCTCAATGCTAAGCATTATTCCGCAGAGCAGCTGAAATGTACTCACTTTGCAAAAATATTCTCTCTCAAGGTTTAGATCTGAAGACAGCACAAAGACTCTTTTTAAAGGTCAGACACCTACATTGTAACGTTTTTGATATTAAATAGGACACATGGATGTGTTTGTATACGCAGACCGATCCTGGTCTGTCTCCGTAGCTCTGTTTATTCTCTTCTACAAAGCCCATGCATGCAGACAGAGCCTTCACTGCTTCGCTGGTCGGCAAAGCGAGAAGGAATATTGTGTCCCAGGAGCACAGACAGCGTCATAGGAAATAGTGGGAGGGAGTACAGACAGACAGTGGTTGGCCTATGTCAATAGACACAGACGCCAATATACACACATTGTGGCTTACTCGGCGTCGTATTGTATGTCACAACACTTTCCCTTTAAACATCCTTATTTCATTTTGTGACACCAAGTATAACCCTCCCCCTGAAACGCTGCTCTCCCAAGTGTTTCACTTTTTTTTTTTAATGGTGCCAGCTGAAGAAGGCTGGGAATTAAACATTTAACGGCAGCATTTATGTGCGAAGTCTTAGTCCTCTTTTCATTGTTTATTGCCATCAAATGATACCAACAATAACACCAAAGGTAAACATGGATTTAACCACGGCACAAAAGGTGAAAACTGTTTTTGAAAATGTAGCAGCAGGGGAAAATAGACTATGATTTAATTCCATTGTATTCATAAATAGAGTCCATATTATGAAGGCTTGAAAGGTTAAAAACAGTGTGTCAACCTTGCCCAGTCTGTATACATTTAATAGAGTGGAAGTAATTGTATGGTAATTTTAATAGATTGTATTGTTTACATGTTTTTAAATATGCTTGGGCTGTCAAAGATTAAATCTATAGTGATGCTGTAATACTGAAATCTGTAAACAAAGAAGAAAATGGATTTGTAATTACATTTGTCATTTGTATTTAAAGTACCCATTAAGCATGAGTTGGAGGTCAGGAAGTCAGTGGAAAGAAAATGGAAGTGGAACAGGTGGGAAGGAGCTAATGTGTACCAGCAAAGAGTTTGAAGTATAAATACACTGTTTTTCTGTTTTTGCCTTCTGTACCACATTTATCAGACAGAAAAGCAGAAAAATAAAAAAACATAATCTTCTACCCCGAACAGTCCATTGCTTCCTTTGCTTTCTGTTACCGGTAAAATGTCTTATGACCGGCACAATCATGATCTAATTCACAAAGATGATGTAGAGCTCGTGTTTCCTGTGTAACAACAAAACCCTGATATTAATTTATGGTAGAAGTTAATTGTATTTCTTAATAAGTGCATGCCTGCATTGGAAAATCCACAGGGAAATAACTCAAGTCAAAGTTCTAAATACAGAACTCAGGGTAGCGACTTCTTTTTAATGTCAGTTCTGCAAGGGGCACAACATAAATATCAGTTTGAATGCAGAAATCTATGTTTTGTTGCTTTAACTGTCATGCTGCATTTCATGCATTTTACAGTGAGTAAATCAGATTTCCTTGCCTCTTCTTAATACATCCTGTTGGTAAAGTAACTCCGGAGAAACCACCTTTCTCATAACTCTCTTTACTGTAGAATGCAAGGAATGTTAATCTCCCCTCTTCCCTGGGAATCCAGTGGCCAGGCACCTCGCCTCTCCAGACTCAACCTGCAGATACAATGGTGTAAAGAGGTCTAAGGATAAGACGTCTAATAGTCATCTTCATTTATTTGCCTTCCCTATTTCTACATTTTCTAACTTTTTGAAATTGACACATTATTTTCTTTAAACTTATCTGAAAATTGTTATAGCCTTTCCTCCCCCAGTGTTAATATTAATGAATGCATAAGACATTTATAGCAGACCTTGAAACCACCATCCCCATGTTATTTAGAATGAGTTTGCATAGAACAGGTGCATGCCACTGCGGAAGTTAATGAGAAACAGTTTCAAGTGATATTCTGTGTAGGCACACTGGCACCCGGTCAGTGGAGAAAAAAAGTTCACCGGAATGCAAGCTCACAGCCATGAGGTGAAGTTTCTGAAAAATAAATAAGAACAGAAGGAGGTGAAGGTTGGGATTCACATGTATGACACCCAAAAATCTACTGCTTATGCTGAAAGTAGTGGTGATAAAACAGAAAGAGAAAAAATAAATCCTTCAAAGATCTTGACTGGAATGCAACTGGATGGATCAATAGAGAACAGGTTAGGAGAATGGTGCCTCAGAAATATTGGCCTTCACTCTCTCGAATAAAAGAAATGTTTGACTGTCAGATTCCAAAATTGAAAACAAAATATCCTTTTTTCCCATTTTAGTTTCGATGTCGGCAACGGAAACACAAAACACAGCATGTTATTGATTGTTACTCGTATACACTGTATGTAAACACAATTACAGCCCCCCCCCCCCCCCCCCCCAAGAGTATTTCCAGTTCCAACTTCAGGCTTGATTTGCTTGTCTTTAAAAGTCCCTAATGTTTAAAAAGCATAGCATTTTTCTCTTTGTGACAGCAGCATGTGTTTTGAGCAGCTGATGTCCTGATAATGCACCAAACATCTGGGATTGCATGCTTGCCCTGCAGCTGACCTCCTTACATGAGGTTAAGAACCCTGTGTCTGCAGTACAGTGTGCAGATTCCCTGCCATTGTTGTTTTACTTCTTCTCTTTGGTTATTGATTGCAAACTGGTAAGGTGCATACCACCACATACCCATGTGTAGATACAATTTACCTTATCCTTATTGGCTCTCTTGTTCAGCGATAAGGAATATAGTATAACAGTTTAATGCCATGAAGATGATCATCCGATCAGCACATAATTCCTGTTCTCTGTCTCCCCAGGATGAAAAGTTAATTCATTAATTGTCTTTCCTACTTCATTCGCTGCTGGAGCAAATCCCAGCTGACTGCTTGCGCGAGGCGGTGTACACTCCAGAAGCTTTGCCAGTGTGTCGCAGGGCCTCAAAAAGGACAAACAACCACTCAAACCTACGGATAATTTGATGTGCCAAATTTTCTTTCAAGCACAAGAAATTGAATTTTACAAAGAGGTTCTTTGAAGGCCACAATAGAAGAGATAGAGAAAAATGTATATTATTTCACTGCTGTTGCTTGCTTAATTCAGTAAATAAAATTTAACTAATATACAGTGTATGACATTGCCGAGTCAGGAAAAAACCTCCAGTAAGTCAGACTGTGGACAAAATCAGCATTCCTTGCATGCAGTGCTTCTTAAAACACTGCCATGCTTTTGCATCTGGAACAGAGTGCACATCATCTGGAATCAGTCATTTGAATCGACATACCTTTTTTCAAAATAACAACAGAAAAATTCAATTGCCGTTGAGTGAAAACTCAACGATTGTTGGTCTGCCTGAGCAACTAATGTCTTCAGGGCCTGCAGAGAAAAAGCCCTCGATAAGACCTGGCATACTAGCTGCCCTCCTCCTTGGGGTGGTGGGTGCCGTGTAAACACAAAACCTGAGCTACTGGATCCATCTGCCTCAACGATTTATGTTTAATCCATCTTGGGAGCTGTACCTGCTGCACCGTTAGCCTTAGGGGGCTAATGGGCAACATAGATAGGCCACTCTATGTGCAGAAAAGATTCTATAGTTCAATATAAGAAGATTGTGTTTAAAGTTTGTATACAGAGGAACAGTGTAATCACATGATCAGACAATTCCCTGTGAGGTTTGCCATCTAAAGTAATATTACCAGGACATTCACAAATAAAACACACATCCAGAAGTTTGTTACTTTAACTCTGAAAATGTGCAACTGAGTGTAGGAAGACTCCACATGGTTCATTCTGAAGATGCACTGAAGAGAGTCCCAGCTTATCTCTCATCAGTGAGAGACTGCAAACATCAAACTTCAGGATTTATCCACTCTCATGCAACACAGATGAAACATTGCCACTCTTCCATCCATCCATTGTAGTGCCTATGTCTTCCTACCGTCTCTACAGCCACACGACCAGGATAGAGGCTAAATGTTAACGTTTGATCTGCAGGCAAAGACTTGTTGTCTGATGCAACACACATTCATCCACGACACACAACCCCACAGCTCACATTTACACTGCCAATTTACAATGTGCATGCTTATCTTGTATTTGCTTATTTTAAAATACTTGCATTATTAATCTAAGAAGCATGTCCCTGCTGCTTCTACGTGTGTGATTTAATGCGATGAATAAAAACCTTGCAGAATCTTTTTCAATACCTTCTGCTTTTCTTTTTGCTAGTATGTATCTGATATTGGTTAAAAAATTAAACTGGAAATCAATGTGATATGTGTCACGTGTGATGCCACGCTCAACGCTGTTTGCTGTATAGGATGGTGTGGAATATACAATTTGTGAAATTGTCAAGCATCAAAAATAAGAAAATCTTCTTCAGCGCATCCAACTCAATTTCAAGTTGGACAATCATAACTCCTGTAAATGTCATGTTTTTCATGCAACTCCAGCTGTTTGTGTCGAGATTCCATTACAGAAAGTGTCTCGTACCTTCCAGGTCTTGCAAATGATGTATTGGCTTTTTTGATGCAAATACCTCTTACCATCTGCCATTGTTTAAGTTGTCTTGAGCATCAACATCCCGGTAACGGTACGTGAAAGCTTTGTTTTACACAGAGTTACTAGAACATATAGATGAAATATAATATGAATCATAGCATTATGAAGAATAGAACGGCATGATTTAGAAGCCAATCTTAGCAATATATAATCAAGTTGTGTAATGACAGGCTCTTGGCAGTGGGTTTTAAATTAAATGGAAAAAATAATCTTTTTTTTTATTGCAAGTATGTGACTAAATCCTTTCCAGTCTGTTAGCCTCTGCCAGTTTATAATTACAGCGAAGAATCCATCTGCCAGCACATTTGCAGTTTAATGCTCTACTATCTTTGGTTATTGACAATAAGTAAAATAGGCCTACATTCACTGGATGCCTAACTCTGTCCCAGACAGTCATGATAATAAAGGATAGGTGATTTGTTTTGACTCTTTTACTGGTATCTCAACACCTATTCAAACAACCAATAATTCGACTATATTCAATAATATATTTGGGACTGGCTTTCTTTTGCTTTATTTTGAGATTCACACTACTTTATTTGCAAGGATGAAATTTAAAAACCACACAGGCTGGAAATATGCCTCTTACTGAAATATGAATCTCCAAAAGCAGGAAGCCAACGTGTCAGGCTGAATATTCTGAAGTGTCTCGCTGACTTGTGTTGGTGAGCAGATGACATTAATGGCAAGCTGGGCATCCAGGTGTGGAATATTGGGTTAAGTAACTAAATTGTGATGAATGACTTGCAGGTTTTCAGGGTGTGTTATTTTAATGGTGTGCAGTCAGCTCTACATTGAAACTGTGGGAAAAGAAAACCTTCCCAAAGAATGTGTAACTATTTAAACTAACTTATACATATATAGCATTTTCTGACAATGAAACTCAGTTAGACTATATATTACATTTAATTTATTTAATGCTCGCAGTGTAGTTGATGCACATCACTGAACATCCTAAAAGCCCAGGTTAACATCCATTCATGCTCAGAAAAAAGATTTTGAATAGATGCAAATCACTGGAAAAGATGCAGGGTAGATGAAGAAGTTGGAAAAAAAATGATGGAATACGTTGAAATATGTACTCTCTTAAGAGAGGCATATATTGCACTCAGTCACAACAATTGTAACTAATGAGCAAATTTCCTTTCAAGATGCTGGTGGTTGCAATGAAATAGAACTGATTATCCAAAAAAGGATTCACAATTCTCTAGCTATTATTTATTCATTTTCTAATCTCCTTTTGTCCGTTGCCGGGTCACGGATCGTGCTGGAGTCTATCCCAGCAGTCAACGGGCAAGAGGCGAGGTACATCCTGGACAAGCCGCCAGTTCATCGCAGGGCCGCACACAAACAGACAATCATTCACACACACACGATGTGATGGGAGGAAGCCAGAGAACCTGTAGAGAGAACCCACGCAGACACGGGGAGAACATGCAACAACATGCCATTTCACAAGAAAGCCAATTAGTGAGTGCATGTCAAAGTTCATTCCAGTCAAAATAAAAAAATAAAGTGAACCTTTGTGAGACGAGGTTCATGGCTGAAACAAACAGATTGTTGCGGTACTGGCCGGTCCTCTCTTAGGAGCCCCTCCTATGCTGAGGGGGGGTTACAAAGGCAGATTAGTTGCCATACCATCTCACTACATCTAGCTTTCAAATCAGGAACAGACCCTGAGGACCACATATCCCACCAATTAACTTGTCATTCACTCAACTCTTTTTTTTTCTTTGGAAAATGGCGTAAGCACCCACCCAATTCAAAGTACTCTTTTAGGTAATTACCTTCGCCCTGAATTCCCACCAGGAGTGATTTGGAACATCAAAATCAGGATTTTTCTCTCAACTAATATATATATATATATATATATATAATCAGAATACTTTATTAATTCCAGAGGGAAATTAGCTAAATTTAGAAAAAACAAATTGACATTATGCATTAATAGAAACAGTAAACTACAAGATTAAGAAGAAGAAGAAAAAGCATTAGAAGGTTACAATGATGCATTGTATATTTTGCAACAGGAAGTAAATACCTTTTTGAGGGGGGTGTTCTCAGTCTCATTGTCCGAGTGCTCCTTTGTTGTACCAGGAGCTGATGGAGGGGGTGGGTGGTGTGTTCCAGGATGCTTCTTAGTTTCTGAAGCATTCTTCTCTCAATCACTGTCTCTAAGGAGTCCAGCTTCACCCCCACAACATCGCCTGCTTTACGGATGAGTTTGTTTAGTCTGTTTGCCTCTGCGACCCTCAGCCTGCTTCCCCAGCACACCACAGCAAACATCTATCATCAAGGTCTTTCACGGCATCTTTATGCCAGTCAATATCCTATTTTGCAGGTATAATTCACCTTCCAGGGGGCCCGTTTCTTCTGACTCTTATTTTGGTTACACTCAAGCCAACTAAGCCATGTTAGCCCTTACTCTGGGTGCTCATTTGCATAAACTTGCACTGCGTTCACCAGTCTGGGGTTGCAGAACATCTATAAGCGAATCTTTGTGGTGGTGACCTGATGAGTAACACACTTGTGTCTTTTCTTACAGGACCATTTACATCACAGTGTTCAGTGTTTTCCAATTTCACTGACTATGCTCATCACGTGGTATACAAAGATACGCCCGCAAACATTTTCCATACTTTTGTTTTTAGTTGACATAACCTCAAACACTGGAATCTAAGATAAATTAAGAAAAAGACGATTTACTTCCTTCTTTCACACTAAAAATCCAGAGATTCCACCGTCTTTCACTGAGTATTGCTCTCGCCACAATTATCAGACATTTTATGCAGGTTTTTTGTTTTTTTATTAAACCAAAAACCCTTCTATTATTAATTCAGTTCCATAGTATAGTACAGTGTGGGGCATTTTGTTTCATTGGAATGTAGTATATGGAAAATAGGGCATCAATAAATTATAGAGTAGTGTTTCATGAAACAGCGCAGAAATGGCGGTAGACAAAACCCCACCAGTGAGAATTGTCAATATGAAGTCTTTTACGAAGAGAAGTTTTACAACCCGGATGGTGGTGAAGCAATTTCCAGAGGTCAGACGGCATATTTCAAATGTTGCTTTTATCAGTAAAGTGAGCATTCACACCAATGTGGGGGTGATGATTGTATTAATGGCCGAGGCTATCCCTCGCTCCTCTTGAGGATGCGGTGGTATCTCACATGGGGGAGGGAGGGAGGATTTGCTTTCAGTCTGTCTTTGTCTTCAGCACAATCCTGTATTCAATGGGAGAATGCAGCTATAAATCCTGCTTTACATGTTTTACTTTGAGGATATATCCTGATCTGCATTTTAGCATTTCTGTCACACGCCTATGAAATCCTTAACCATTCGTGCTTTTAATCAGACAAGGCACTGTTTGCCTCGATCCTGTGTTTGGGAGGTATTATATTTGCTCATATTTCAATAGGTACTTTAGCTCAACACTTGATCAATCCATTTATCCGTCCATCCATCTAGATATATTGCTGTTTTTTTTTTTCCAGTATTACATTATCTACAAAATATTTCCTTGATGAACTGAAAATAAAAACTTTTTTACTGCTTTAAAATCATATTTGTTGTTGCAAGTTAAAAGAAAATCAGATTTTCTTTTTTTGTGGAAAGTGTTGTGCGTCAAAGTAAAATTTAATAATGTTGACATTAATATGCAGGATATTATATCCAGCTATTCTGCCTACTTTGAGTAACACTGACATTCATAATCCACTATCTCTTTATGAAATCCTGATATGAAGCTGGCTTTGTGTAAAAATCTGTTTACTTCTGTCATTATATTTTACTTTGCTTCATCTTCAACGCTGCTCGGTTTCACCTTTTGAGACATTGAGACCCACAGTGGGTTAACAGTCTGTCTGATTTGCCAGTCCAGTTTGGAATGACATTGCCTGTCAGGACAAAGTCCAATGTGCTTTTTACTGACAAAACAAGGTCACTCTTGGGTCTTTAATTACCTTAACCATCTTGTACTTCCTGCAGGAAAAGTCCTTCCTTCTTGACGCCAATAGTAGGCTTCATCCCACCCAGTCAACGCCATAATATAATTTCCTATTGATTTCTTGCTGACCTCCCATGAAGCAATCATCATTCTGTTACGTGCTCCACACGTCTTAATGAAATCAATAGACCCTCCACCAAATAGAACTCCAACAGGACTCTCTGGGAACTCTGAATTATTAAAGAGTGAGTGTACAGAACATTTGTAGGTTCAAGGTGGGCATTTTCACCATCTTGATTCCTAATCTGGACCCAACCAGAAAGGTTATAATATTTTACATTATAGACAGACACATATACATTGTGTGTCTTGCTTTTTGTCATATTCCTACATCTAAGAATTTCTTCAGCGAGGTAATTTCTACTTGTTTATTTTGTCTTGCATTCCTGTCATTATGCCTGTGTTGTTTTAGCAGACGGTAATCAAACTTGAATTGAGAGGAAAAGAGAATTTTACAATTAAGATTACAGCTTCATAATCTACATATTATGTTGTCAGCATATCCAGTTGTCTCAGCATCAACGGACGTGGCGTCTCCCCTTCTTGTGATGTTGTATCTTGACAGCTGATAAACACAGATAATGATTTATGTAACAAAATTGCTTCTGTGAAACCGTAAACAGTGAAATTTGAGATTGCGACAGGAGTGTCATTAATCACAGCCGCTGTCATGGTTTGTTATGTTTGTTCAATCAGACTTAATACAACAGGGACATTTTATAGGGAATAATAAAGTGTATTTATGATGAAAAAGCCTGTTGGCAAGAGTCACTAACCCTGTCAGCTCAAAGCATTCATTAAGTTACAGTAATACAGGTAAATCACTATTGTGGAGGGAAACGCTGTGTATCGAGTTGGGCAGCATGACTTCAGAGGTTTAGCTAAAACCAAATATTTTCATTATTTTTTTCAGATTATTATATCACATAAGGGTCTTGAGCAACAGAGCAAAAACTACAGCGAAAGCAAGAAAAGACATCAACACATATGTGCACACATACACAGTGCAAAAGTGTGACATAATGCTTGGTTCTGCTGCAACAGTGAGAAAAATAATGTTGTTTTACCTGTTCTTTTTCAGCATTTGCACTATCTGGACTGTGTGTGATGTCCTTTAATGCGCTTAACGCCCGCCGTCTATTTGGATGACATTGTTGTCAACAGTGACATCACTGTTGTGGAAACTGTCAAGGTGACTTTTGCACATCCAACCTGATTTGCCAGTGGCACTCGCTAAAGCCAATGTTGACTGTGGGGATTTTCCACAGTTTAATTTTGAACAGCTGCTTTGGATCCCCACCAACATGGCGAAACACACAGCGTCCCCCTCAAACCTGGAGTGAGGACACGTTAACAGTCTCAATGGAGCGTTAGGTATAATGTTCTCCGAGTATGTGCTTTAAGTGTTTGACTTGATGTGCCGTCGTGATAAGTCTTTGGACTGATGAAGATGACATCAGGGAGACTGAGTCTGAGTCATAGGACTTTTATGGTTACTGAATGCAAGGCTTCTTGGACCCAAAGATTTATTTTTAATTGGATGTTTGGCTCAAGGGTTAAAAGTTCTTGGAAGTGTCCATGAGCATGAGAATGAATTGGCACTAACCACGGGTGCTGTAGGAAGGTTGACCATTGTTTCCTTCATGGGGAACAATATATGTTAAAAAATAATAATTAAAGATTGACAGTTTTGATTTACCAATGAATGAATACATGATTTTATGTTTTGATCTTTGTTAAGGTTGAGTGGTCAAAAATAATTCAGATTTTTTGTCTACCTGAATAGAAATTGAAATTCTGATCTTTCACTTGAAAACAATATTTTCACATCTCACTGCAGTTATTCTGAATATAACATCTCGATGTTGCTAAAAATGTATCATCCCAAATAGCAGCGGATTCCTGCGGCTCCCGTGATAATCTGAAGTTTGCTACAGAACGACAGGGACAGCCGCCCCATGCTGCCTGTTCTTTGTAAGCAACTCTGGATGAGCACATCAGCTAAATACCTTGAATTTAAATGCAAAATGTGTTTCATATTCATGCGCCGGAGTGTGTCAACACCTGCACACTGAGAGTCATGGTGAAGGAAAGACTCACTGTAAGTCTTCACAACACACGGGCCTGACACACTAAATAGCTTTCAGATGAACAACAGCGGAGAGCTGGCATGTCTGACAGAGTCTGATAACATTATATACATGTCCGTCACAGTCATGGGTGCTTGAAACATAAATGTATGTGTTACTTGGCTTCAGAAATATCAGCCCTTGCAGCAAAATGCACTAGATTTGTACTGGCCCAAGACGAGGCAATAGAAAATTAAAGGGGAAGCAGAGGGCCAGAGGGTAATACTGGGGGTGAGGACAATGCAGAGGGAGGGGGATTAAAGTGTAGGTGTGAAAAATGAAATCCACAAACGGTGATGAGGCTGAAGAGAATGGGGTAGACATTTGTACGCCTAATGAGTTCTCCCCAAAGACAAAGAAACTGTCCCTCAAAGCATTTTCCTACAGCTATGATCAGATATGATCGTGGAGATGTACTAAA
Source organism: Brachionichthys hirsutus (assembly GCF_040956055.1). Lineage (NCBI taxonomy): Eukaryota > Metazoa > Chordata > Actinopteri > Lophiiformes > Brachionichthyidae > Brachionichthys > Brachionichthys hirsutus. The sequence goes on from NC_090905.1 coordinate 6,522,158, forward strand.
AGCAAACACTTCAGACATTACAAAACACACATCGTGAACAGTTCTTAGGCTTTGGTATGCAGAACAAATGCAGCTAGAAACATCCGTGAAAGTCTGACGTCATAAACAGATTTGCATTTCAGAAAGCACTGATACAAATATGAATGTCAAACTTTTTTATTTAATTTATTTATACCAGCAAAACAAAAACAATTACGGCGTGTTGCCTGCAAAATCGTGACACGATGCTAACGAGACTTGGAGACTGGGAGAGACAGAGAGAAGGGATAAAACTAGAAACAGCGGGTAAAGAGAAGCAGATGGGGGGGAAGAAAAGGAGAAAGAGGGAGGACGTGATGGAAAGCAGAAGGCAGAGACAGTGAAGAAGATGGACAATGAGAAAATCCTTGAAGCATTGCAAGCTCCCAAAATTGGCTCCACAGGGAAGCAGATCTATGATATCTCACTGTAGATCATTCCACAGATATAAAACAACACCCAGTCCTCGACTCTGAAGCAAATGCAATTACACGTTAAATCGTCTGACCCCACCGCATGTGGTGCTTTCACCAGTCTATTGTGGTGCTAAATATTCAAGTCAGGTGTAAACGTTGAAGCCAGGTTGTGGGGAATATTTCCACTACTGTACACCTCATAACTGTAATATACCATGAGCCGTTAATCTACTGTTAATTTAAAGGAATCCCTAGTAATACTTTAGTAGCAGGATTTCAAGGATGCAATCAAAAAAAAAATTGCATTCATTACCTTCACAGGGGGAAAGATGCAACAATACATTTCCCAGTCATTAAATATCTGTGGATGCGACAAGGAAAGATAAACCAAGCAATAATTGAGAGAGAGGCACTGGTAGATAGAAAAGAGAGTGTAATGAAGCCTGGTAGGAGATTACATTCATTGCTGCTAACAAGGTGGTGTGTAGGAAGTCATTTAAAAATAGGATCGTACTTAAAATGGGCCACAAAGTAGATAAAGCAGCCTCTTTCTGCCGGACTAATGAGCTAGAACCACTCGCTCTATTACGAGACACAGACACACACACCCTGCTGTGGCAATTTGGTCTTGGCAATTTTCAGATGATTATTTTTACACATTAAATTAGGACAAATCATCAATATTTGCCTGGTCAAATGGATGCACGCAAATGAGATATGCTAATAAGTGCACGTGAGCATGCATACGAGTCTGCACCTGCACGCAAGTAAGATGTATGGCGCTATAGTCTTGGAGCATATTCACAGAATAATGAGGGTGTCTGCCAATTTACTATTCGGTGGTCAATAAAGGACACAAATCTGATATGCATATTGTCGTGGACTAGTTGTGAGCAGATGGGCCACAGAGTTCTCCCGTCCTTTGTTGCTCACAGTGGTGCAGTCTTCTACAAATGAGTGCTGGAGAACAACCATTTCAAAAAAATTTAACTCACGGTAATACATGAATTAATCATATATAGATACTGTACATTGAATGTGATTAAAGGAAGATGTACTCATACATGTATTGTATGTGCATACCTCCTTCGTATGTAAATAGTGTATATTCTATGCGCAACTAATGTATTTGGTTTTGACCTCTTAGCTACAGTTGCTAAGCGAATAGCATGCTCTGAACTTACATTTACAGTGAATCCCTCTGTGCCATGTATACTGCACCACTGTCTGTCCAGCTGAGAGATAATTGCCCAGCCCTGGGTAATGTAGTATGCGATGTTAGGCCCGCTACGGATTGCTTTGCACAGCTGACCCCAGACCAAATGTGAATTAACCAAAGCAGAGCTTCAAAGACATGCAGATGTGTAAATGTTTTGCCCGAGGTCCAGCAGTTTCTCTTGCATAAAAGTCTACAAACAACAACAAACATGTTGCCAAAACCGTTTTGTCACTCTGTCCATTAAATGTATCACTTCACAGGCATGTATAATCTTTGGGTCAGAAACAAAACTTCAAAATGTGTGGATTTTTTTGTGTTTCCTTCTCACTGAATTTGGCGCTTCCATGTTGAAGCCAAACATATCTCCCAAAAACAGATTCATTGAACAACCTCTTCTTTATGTTGTTTATTCAGAACACATGGCTGATGCATTTGCCCTGCAGCACAAACCGGGTCAAAGGAATAGCATTCTTGTGCCCTTACTTGCTCACGGAGACAACGTCTACCAACATTGCTAAAAAAAGAAAGAAAAAAAACTGAAAAATATTGCTAAGCAAAATGAATATATTTATTATTTATACTATTATGTATTCCAGGATGATCTTTTTTTGTATACAAAATCAAGCTATAGTCATAATAATAAGGGCAACACAGGTTTGTAAGGCACAGACTCCTGAGACATAGCTTTGAATTGCTTGGTATCAAAGTGTAATGTGACATTGTAATTGTTGTTGCCATATTATTCACTGATAATATTACCCTCACTCATTCACAAATCCAATGTTTACGTATAACACGCAGGGAGAAGGAGAAGACTTGAAATCCAGTACAACAAGAACGTGAGGTCATGGCTCCCCCTATGGAGCAAGGGATGCACAGCAAACTGTGCAGTCAGGGGAAAGCCTCTCTTTTCACTCTATTACCCTCTTGTAAGATTGTCAGTTGAGCGGAGACAGCCATTGGCACTTAATACACTCAAAGCTTAACAAGCAGGAAATATAGACAAGCAAGTAAAGGGAGTTGCAATTCTTTAACATAGAGAGGAGGGATGTTCAGGATGGGAGTAAATGAGGAGAAACTCATCCCAGGGAAGCGACAAACTTGTTTCAATCACCATCAGTATTATCGTCATCAAGCTGTTGAGGAAACCCTCCATCGCTTAAGAGCATGTGGGAAAACATCAAACTACTGTGGCTTGCTGTTGTAAATATCTTCACGTCTTCTTGCCCAAGTTGACTTAAATGAGTTCATTTGCTCATCAATAAATGTTTCTGTCAGAAATCTGACAAAAGAACCAGCCTCTGTAAAAAAAAAAAAAAAAAGAAAAGGGAGAACAAATTACGGTAATTCTTAATGATGTGGCAAGTTCTGAGATTTAGCAATCATTGAATTACATCCCTTTAGGTTAGAATCGTCACGGTTAACTCTGTTGGTCAGAGGATAACAGAAATCCTGCAGTACACATAGGAGATATTCTTTGTATACCTGTGACAAAGGCCTTCACCAAGTCCTTGTAAAGACAGGAGGAATTTGAACCACATGTCGGATATCCAAGCTTTGTACTTTATTATTCCTGAATGGAGCCTGAGTCAGGTACCCCTGGTTCCTCTCTTCAAACAAAGCAGGAGGTTAGGAGGTTAGGCAGGTTGCCATTAAGCCCCTTTTATCCTTTTACCCTCTTTCCCTCCCACTCCCAGTCCATTTAATGCAGGAATATGGGAATCCAGGTTTTGTGCTTGCTTCATCACCTCCATGCTTTTAAGACTCTGGAGACTTTATCATGTCTCAAGTATCAGCCCGAGGGAGAGGCATTTTCAGCCCAAGTCAGGTGTTCATAGCAGAATCATAAAAGACTCAGAGAAGCAGCTTACGAGGTCTGTGTTCGCCACCCGCACCTATCTGGAGTTTGCAAACATCGCATTTTGCCAAAGTCAAGTTATGATGACTCAGTAGGGATTTTCTGATTAGAAAACTAGGTCAGAAAATAATCAAAACCAAGTTTGTGTGAGTAATTTTCTTCCTTTTAAACAATCTACTCTAATTATTTCTAATGTTGGCAGTAGAAAAGAACATCAACACCAGAGCATTAAAAATTATCACGAGAACTTGAGAAGGCACCCACAGGGAATCTCTACCCAAGAACAACACTGTCATTCTAGCAGCAATGAGCATCAAGTGTCTGCAGCAGTGAAAATTCACTTTGCACGGGGAAAGCTTTTCATAGGGCGAGATGAAGTCTTGCCGGGCGCATGACAGATTGGCACTGACATGAAGGCATGTAAGGGGATAGAAATGAGAAATCGTGCAATTTCTGGAAAGCATTAGAATTACAGCAAATGTGTGTGAAAACAGTAATGTGAAGAGAACACACAGGGGAAGACGTCTGAGCTGATTACGATCAGCCACTCACTCGTTGTTCCACCAAAACCAGAAAAGGAAAGATTTCAAGGGTGTTACATCAATACGTGAAAGAAAGGGCAGAGCGTTCTCTATGAGGGGGAGCACAATTTACTGCCCTTGTGCTTCATCAGTGTGCTGCAGTGGTAGCTGTAAATCTGCAGATTGATCAAACCGCAGAGCCAAAGGGATCCAGAACCTTATGTCTGAGTAAGGGCTCAGAAAAGTTGAACGCTCACTGTTGGTTTGAATGATGGCTCCGGCTCTCACCCGGTATTCTCCAACTTCCAAACACGAATATGTGCCCAGAGCAAGATGATCTCTCTTGCTCCCTCTCTCCATCTACCGTAGTTAGATAGATATCTAGACAGACAGATGCAGTTCCTTATATTCTTCTCCCCCCTCATCCAGCACGGCACTTCATTACAACCTACAGGTAAACAACGACCTCGTCTTGGTCAAATCCATGCTTTCTTGTCAGCCCACTGTCCACATCTGCCAAAAGACACTAAACCATCCACTCAGCAGTGAGTGTTTTTCCTTTTTTTTTGTTTTTTTGGAGGGGCGTAGGATGCATTTATTGGACACCTAAAGCCTGAAGGCTGACTAGACAGGTAACCGGGGTGCCTGCTGTAGGCTCGGGAGGGGCAACGCTCTTATTTATAACTCCCTTCACTGTCAGGAACACATAAGGTACAGCGCTCCCACATGGTAGATGCCGAGGGAGGGGTGTATGATAAAAGAAATGCTCAGCTCACTAACCTCGCAGTGATGCTATTTCTCCTTTGAATTCATTGCAAATCTGATGGTGTGTATTTTAAGTGTTAACTCAAAATGGAATAGCAATCTAAGATAGAGAAAATAATGTATTTTTGCAAACAGAGTGTGACAAGTAAAAAAAAAAAAAAAAGATGTTAATGTAATTACATTAGTTTTATCAGGTGAAGACAATCTTCAGATTCTGACCCGACACCTACTTCCATATATTACTTCCTTGAATACAACAGGTTCAGATGCCCCTACACTCGTCTTTGTCAAATTTGGGTTTGATAAGAGTTTTCAATTAAAGCTAATCCAATACAATAATCATCTTCCTGGATCTTAATTAATTTTTGACTGTCATTTTGTTTCTCTTATCATGCAGCAGGATCTTTCTAAAAGGAAAAAAAGAAATCCCCTCAGGAAAAGTGGAATTCCTGAAGCCGTTTCTATTTTACGATTTCTTGACGATTAAACGCCGTACTACTGCATGTGTCTTGCAGGAACAGAGTGAAACATTTAAATCCTCAATAATTACTTTAACATTTTTTTGATGTTTTTCAAAATATTCCGTATCGTTTCCAGAATAATCAAAGTAAAAAATTATGTTGGGTTAAGTGTAAAATGGAAATCAGCAATGATTTCAAAATTAAGATGGAAATGTAGAAAACAAATTTCAGAATGTTTTTTATTTATTTAAAACATATTTGAATTGTAATGTTGGATATATAATGTAATAAAGAGATGTAACATAATAAAAAAAATAACCATAACACACTTTCAACTCAGCCTAATTCACAGACATGCTGTCACAGCTTATTTAGCGTTTAGTAGCCAGCAGTATCCATGGACACCCACCGAGGTCTTTTCTAAAGTAGCATGGTCCTACGAAGCATTATTTCCTTTCTTGTGGCTGTGTGGTGACTAAAACTCCTTCCAGATGCTTCACTGTAAGAAATAGAGAGGTGTTTGTATCAGGCAGGAGAAAGTGAGCAAAGGAGAAACCAAGAGGGGAAGGATGAGCTCACTTTTCATTTGTGTTGGCTACAAATATAGAACACATGGAGGCCATCCATTTGATTTTCTTTCTGTTTCCACATAGACATAAATTAGAGCAAGCCAACGTCTGCACAGGTACTTGTGCACCCTTAGCAGATGGGGTAAATGAAGGGAGAGAGGATGACTAAAATCAAGGAAGAATCCCAGGCCTGGATTTTCTGACAGATAAACTATTGCACCATTTAAGATGCTTTCCATTCCATTGCTCTAGCAGATGACCTACTGGGAGACGGTAGACTCCCACACATCATATTTCTTCCTGGATACATTCTGCCTACCCTTCAGCGCATTACATGGATTGAGAAGGTGGAGACGTGTCACGCTTAGACTTCTTCGTGGGTTAATTTAAGTCTGTGTGAAGGTCATTTAGATAAACATGCACATGGTTTACAAACAGAAACAACTTTTTCACAAAGTACACATTTCTCAGGATCCACCACTCTGTGTCCATAATGCACATTGACTCGTCTGAGCACAAATTCAGTTTGAGATGGCCAGCTGGTTTTTTTTGTTTGGCTTTTTATATAAGGCAGGCTATTCATTTTAAAATGAAGCATGATGAATTCCAGGAAATGTCATTGGAGTTGAGATCAGAGTCCACATCAGATATACTATATGTATATATATATCTTAATATATTCCTCTCTGAAAAGGAACATTTAGGTGACTGCATTGCCAAACAATCTTGGGGTGAAACAAAAGAAAAGAACACAGACATAAAAACGAGAATACCTGGACAGGAAATATTTTTACTGATGACATTCTAGTGCGTGTGCCTGTGTTGACACCTGTTAGGGCGGTGTCTATGAACCTGTTATTTTGTCCAACCACACGGTTTATTCTTACTATTTTAGTGGTGTGTCAATGTCAACAGAGCATTATTGCATGCATGTATCTTATAAATGGTTTGGTCCAGGTCTTAAATTGAGACAGAAAAGAGGAAAAGACAGATTGAGGGAGTGAAAGGATGGAACAAATCTTTGAGGCTGTCGCCTCATGAGCAGATTTACAGCTTTCTACAGTACAATGAGAAAACATGCATTTTTAAAGAGGAAACTGAGATGTGCAGGGAACATTTGCGGAATGCAATTTGAAACTGGTGCGAAGACATGCAAGCACACTTTTATTTTCATTTCTTCTGTAGGGAGTATATTTCTGCACTGACATCTAATGAAAGCAAGGGCTCTGTGAAAGTAATAAAGAACTTTAGTGTTAAGTTGCAAACATTATAGTATTTTTCTGTAAGGTAGAGAAGGGGTCAAATTTGTGTAAATGCAGCTAAGCCTGTGCAATTCTGATCATTTTTATAGCACTTTAGCAAAGGTAAAAAAGAAAAAGATATTGCTGAAGTAGTTGCAATGTGTAGTAGTTATTTAAAATCTCCTTGTATTTAGTGGGCAGCTTGTGTTTGTTCATGAAGTGGTTTCAAAAAAAACAAATGTCAGTCAAGCATTGATATAACTCATGTTAATCTAATGTTAGTGTTTGTGACGGTATTTGTAATTTTCCAGTACACCATGAGTGTATGGTTGATGTTATTAGCAGAATTTAAGTATTAACATTATTTCTCACATGTACAAGATGGATTAGTGAACGTCTTCACAGTAAACACACACAACCGTATAATCTCTGAAAGAAGAGCAATCAAGCATTTTAGCACCAGAGCAGAATGTTATTTCACCGACAATGAATCACCATAGTGATCCAAATGTTTTCATCAGTCTTTAGCCTTGACACGCCCTTTGAGGAGACACAAACAAAGTGAAGACGCTGCATGTGTTTACACAAAACGTGCCATAACGCATTTCTTAAGTATACATTTGGGAGGCTTATTTAAACCATGATGGGTTTCAGTAGTTACTCAGAATAGCAGCCATCCTTCAGCTGAGAGGGAAGCCAAAAATACATTAAGTTCGTTTAAATATTGTAGCAATACTGTTTTATTTATTTTCATTTGTCTATGTTGAGGGTATTTCTGTGATTTCCTGAGAGAAAGATTTATTAAAATCAAGCAGATGGTTCTGTGGTTACCTCCCTGCTCTCTTGCTCCCAGAACCTCCCTTCATCTGCCTGTTCGCCTTCTCTGCTCTCTCTCAAATGTCACTTTGTTTTATACACAGGAGTGAGAGCAGAGGGAGGAGAGATTTGGCCAAGTTAGATATTTGCTTTATCATAGATTTGTTTCATCCAAAAAATCTCCCTGAATAAAAATGTGCCAGACTCCCCTGGATCAGCAATTTCTGGATGTGGTTGTCCAGTTAATTTCAATAAGTAGTTCATCGGGACCTGAGACCGTTGGGATGTGTATGAGAACATGTTCACATATTTGAGAACACACACTTAACAGAAAGAAGCAGTTTTTGCACACTATAAAAACTACTTTAAATCTGGAAACAAAAACTGAAATGCTGTGTAGATGTTTTTTGTCCTGACTTCTTGCACAGATGTGTTGGGCGTCGGGTTGTCGTTGTGCGTCGCGTGTAATTGAATCCTTCCGCATCTCTCTTGAAAGTCATTAATCATTACCTAATTGAGTCACGGACCAGTAATTAACAGTGATTGGGAGCATGATGGCTCGAGTGATTCCCTTCGATCCAACAGTCGTTAACGGCGGCAGAGTAACCATAAGGGAAACATCCACAGCGCCCCCTGTTGAGGCTGGCAATGAACATCATCAATCAGAGCCAAGAGCTTCTACCTGTGGGTCATCAAATCTCATTTGGTATTCAGCGGCAACGCCCACGCATCTGCGTCGGCGACAACACAAGTCTGAAAAATACATACGAGGACCATTTATAGAAAAACAAATGAATCGCACATCTTTTAATCAACTCATTCAGGTTTTTTGGGCTGTGGTTATGGCATGTATTTCACCAATTATGACCATCTCTTAAGCAGGACAAATTTTAACTGATTCTTCAAATTGCAGGCCTTTTCATCTTTCTGTCGATGGAGAAAGTATAGTCTTCCAACAAATACAAACTTTTTAAAATTCAAATTGTATCAGTGAGGTTTTCCAATCTGCTCCGTTAAGAGTTGTTAATGACCTTTTACTCACTGCTGATGGTGGCGATTCGGCTCTCCTTATTTTGTTCATTCTCACTGCCTTGTTTGACAAGATGGGCCGTGAGATTTTGATCTCCCATATAGAGCAGTGCGTTGGTATCTAAGGCACAGTTCCAAATTGATTTCTGTCTTATCTCAGATAGATCCTGCTCCGTCTGCATAGGTGATTTTTCTTCACCGCCGCTCCCTTGGAATTGTGGTGTACCTCAGGGGTACATATCAGGTCAAATTCCCAACAAATCTTTACATTTTTCTGCCCAAAGCCACCTACTGGAAACCTCATGGAAAAGATATTGCATGATTTTTATGGGAGGAGGATGATGATGGTGGTTTTATTGATGGAAATAAATATGCACCAACTCTCTTCAGGTCAGTGCAGACAAAACAGAAACACTGGTTATTAACACCTTTGTGTCTTGGCTTTTAGATAATTGTAATAGTTTGCTTGTTCAGACGTGAAAACATTTGTCTCGACTGCAATTAGTACAAAACTCTGCAGCGAGAATTCTGACCCCTGGAAATAGGAGGACTCGCATATGCCCTGTTTCAAAGGAACTTCATTGGCTGCCAGTGTCCTATAGGATCAATTTTAACATTTTGGTTCTAACCTTTCAAGCCTTGCATGGTCAGGCTCTCTCTTACGTCAGCGATCTGATCCAACCCTATCCCCGTGCGAGGGCTTTGAGGTCTGTGGATTAGCATCTGCTGATGGTTCCACACACTCGTTTTTGGACCAGAGGAGACCGATATTTCCAGGCTGTTGCTCCCAGGCTCTCTCTGTGTTCAGTTTACTGTCGGCATTTTTAAAAGGCAACTTGAGACCTTCTTTTTCGTCAAAGCTTTTGCTTCGATTATTTGGGCTGCTATGATTTGATGGCCACTTATATTGTGAGCTCCCTTTTTGTATTTGTATTTTTTAAATTGTGTTTTGTGTCTTTTTGTCTGTGAAAGGTGCTATATAAATAAAATGAACCTACTATGAGAAAACCACAGGTTAATTTGTAATCCATGGTGTTAGAGGGAGGACCTGAAATGAGTCAAGTGCTTTATTAAGAATACTCTTGGATTGATTTGCTGTCAGCGAGTATCCATACCGATGAGATCGATCCAGACAGGAAAGGAGGTAGAGAGGAAGAAGGTGAACAGTGTGAAGGATCTTTCCATCCTTGTATTTGCCTCTCGGTGCCTAAAGGCCCAGACAGGCTGATTGGCACACTAAGCAGAGCTGTCCTCTTCTTAAGTAATTAAGTCATCACTGGAACGTCTCTGTATCCATATTTGATGAAGACCAAAGCCACAATTAAGATGAACCCTTCAATGGAGGCTTTGGAAGCCTGATTGATAGTTCCCACATAGCAATGCTGATGAGTGGTGGGTCATTGAGTCTGCAGAATACCCTCTAACCCCTGCCCGGTTGGCAAGTCCCCACCGAGAGCTGAATATGGATGGTCTACATCTGGTTGTTAATGAATTAAAAGAGCAATTCGGGTACCCTCGGCTCCCAGGGGAGTTGATTTCATCTCCTTAGCGATTGGCCCCTGTGAACCCAACTGCATTTTATCATAAGTTATACCATCAGAGAAGCTTATTAACAATGACTTGAGCTGAAAGGTGTTTGAAGGTGTCGATGGGAAAGTGCCGGAGGGTTGAATTAGCCTAATTGTTCATATAAAAGTACTGAATAACAGCTTTGAAGCAAAGTGGAATGTTGTCATTGGACTCTGACCCATAAATTGGTAGTTTTTCTTATTCCGATATAGTTTTACACACATTAATGCTAGAAACATGCACACACACACGGCCTATGGAGAGTGATGGTTGAGTGAAGGTCATCCATGTGGTGGCACCCTAAGAGCAGTTACAGGAGTTTGTTGCCTTGCCCACAGGCACCTGGGCAGTGTCCAAGAGGTGAACTGGTGCCCCTCCAACTACTATTCCACACTCCATGCATGCCGTCCACCTTGGTCTTGATCTGGCCATTTTTCTTTCTCCATCTAGACACAAATATATGTCTCTCATTATGTATATATGCATTTCTTTACTTCAACAATCCTCACCAAGCTTGACAGTCCGCTGGTTTCAAGTCTGAACTCCATCTTGATTTTTTATGATTAAATTCTGATCTACCAGCCGTATTTCTAAGCAAAGAAAAGGACTTTAAATGATATTACAGGAACTCATCTTTAATAGAGATGAAAATACAAAGCTTTGAAGCGGGTAATTAAAAACTTTGCCGCACATAGAGCTTCTTAGGGCTCACTTCATTTCATGATAATGATAATTGAAAGATGTGCGCGGAAGGACGGAATCACAGAGCTGGATTAACGAAATGCCCATGCCGGGCGCTAAATTCACTCGTTACACTTGTGCAATAGCGGTTCGCAGCAAGCCTCTGGTTATAGCACGCTGACTCGATTACCAACCTCTTAATGAAATTCTTCCACCTCAATTGCATTTGCAGTGGTTTAAAACGTGTCTCTCTTCCCACACTATTAAAATTCTCCCCTTTGGTTAAAATGCGCTACAAGCTCCTGAACCAGATACCTTTCATTTTAGAGGCAAAATGACATTTCTAAATATGCTCATGTTTACGGACTCAACTTTTATTTGTTTTTTTATTAATAGGACACAAATTTATTATAATTTTAATTCATGCACATCTTTGGTTTTCAGCTCTAATTCCAGAATGAGGTTTGGGTGTACTGAGAGGAACAAGTACAGGCATTAGAGGTGTTTGGTTGAGTCTAGAAGCAGCTCAAGTTTAGTTCAGCTAAATAAATGTGTCTCTTAGTCAAGAGCTACTATGAGGTTACACTGGAGAAAGGCAATATGATGAGACTTGCTATGGTTTGAACTACGATGTGGATCTCAGAATACACAGAGAAATAGTCTGTAGTTCTTTTAACAGAAACAAAAAAACTACAAGACAAAACAAATTATGAAGGACGAGCTGGTGTCACTAAAAACAACTAACACCAAGACATAAATGCACAACCGAGAGAAAACAGAAAAAGGACAAACTGGCATTGCCAAACACAAAAGAAAACACGCGCCGTGCCGATGCAGGGACAAAAGCATAGTCTGGCAGCAGCCAGGCAGATGAGAGGCGTGTAAATAGGGAGCAGATGATGAACGGAGATAAGGATCAGGTGTGTCTCGTTTGTGCTCAGCCAGTCCGCCCTTAGCAGCGCCGACACTGCAATCAGGGAAAACAGGAACAGGGAGACAGGAGTGAGAGAGGGGAAAATGGAGGAACACAGAATACACAAGAAATATGAAACAACTAAACAACGTAACCATAAAAGATCGAGATTTGTTTTTCTTTTTCAGTCTTGTCCCATACAAGAATATATTATGTAGGTTAATATATCATACAGGATTTGATATTCATTTAATGCTGTGGCCTCCTCTGCAAAGACTCAAATTCATTATACTAATAGGCATCCGAGTAAAAATGCTAACTTTTGCTACCTTGCTACCAAGAATATGTGATAATTATGGATAATATATTTTGTATCCATCCATCATTTTTTTTCATGCAAACTCCACAAACCTTATCTGTTGTGTTCATCCCTGTAATGAATATGGATCGTGTGGGAGCTTTAACCTTGAGGTGAAATTGTGGAAAAGTACTTTTTTTTAATATATATAGAAACAAGTACAGCTGTGGGGTTGTAACACATGTAAAAAATAAAAATATGTCTACAACAACACATGCCTTGAGTTCCAATTGCAAAACGGACCATTGTATAGATGAGTGTTTGCGTGTTGATGTATTCGATGGCATGCATGTGCATACATTACGTGGAGCCGGCAGTGAGCTACTCTTGCCATCTGTTTCTGCTTTGTCGTGGCGCTTGTGCTCGCTGACCTCAACCGAAGGGTCTTGCTCAGATTAAAACAAGCCCAGCATTGACTCCCATGAGGTTTCTCTAATAAACTGCGAATAACACAACAACAAAAAAACAACAACCCAAACATGGCCCTCAATTCTGTGTTCAATGCACATAAATATGGCTAAAGGTTTTAGGTGAGAGGTAAGTGCGTAATCTCTGAAGCAGACATTAGTATCATTTAAACATTTTCTCATCATCTCGTGCTTTGTGTCCCCGTTGGGCAGACTTGTAATAATGTTGCTGTGTTTACAGATTGGACCAATTACTTTGGGGGCACCAATGTGCTGTAAATGGTCTGATGGTAACTCCAGTTATGTGAGTATAATCCTCTACTCCCGGGTTAACTGGCACGAGGGGCATAAGTGTGTGTACAATAAATTAAATAAATAACACACAGTAATATGTTGAGGTCATTAAGGCCAAATTACCTCCTCCTCATTACTAGTAGATGTAAACTGGTCTCATAATGTTTTGCTTACATATTGTTTTCACTATAATCTTATGTGCTAATCTTATGTGCTAATAACAGTATTTCTCACTAATAATATCACCAAACTTACACTGCTCCTGCATTTTAAATCTAATCATTCTGTGGAGCCCATGATGTGAGTAACAATTACCATTTATTCACATGTCCAGAAAGACACTTTCAGAAGTCGACTCCTTAAGATGTAGATTGTTTTTGTTCAGAGGAAATCACTGTGTCCGTGTGTGCGGGTGTGTGTGCAGGTGTGCGTGTGCGTGTCCCAGTGCACTGGCGATCACATCAGAGGCCGTCCACAAAATTAATAATACGAATTTCATGGTAAGCCAGTACAGATAGCATGTCCTCCTCTCTATGCATGTTTTGCTGCTGACAGATTAGAGCTTAATTTATCAACAGCTAAACCAGGAATCCACAGAGAACCGGATGACTGATAGAGCTATTTGAATCTGACAAAGACAAAAGCGTGTAGAAGAGATGGAAGAAACCGAGCGACAGGACAGACAGGAAGGACTGGAGCACTATCAGACTTGAGAGCCAGATGATTTAGAGGCCTAATATCAGCCGTTATTGCTACTTCTATTCTTGAGATTCTTAATTTCACCCTAATGGAATCCTCACCCATCACTGAGCATACTGATCGACTCTTAAAGAGAGCATCTCTTGACCAATCATTATGTGATGATAGGAAACTTCAGAATTTTTGAGTATGACTAATCAGATAGAGGTATTTCTGTGAGATTGTGAGAGTCCTTAGAGGCACTAAGGATTATGTATTTAGAGAAAAGAACATTAGTCCTCCTGGATTGAGATGTTTTCAAGAGCTCGTCTGGAAAATCACATCCTTGGATTGCCGTGATGCTTTTTTGTAAACATAAAGTATTTGCACTCTTTGCCTCTTATTGATTTTTTTATTAAGCGACAGACTGATGACACCTGAAGTGGCATCCAGCTCACTCCCACAGCCATACAACATGCACATCACATTCACATTGCGTCAGAGAAGTGATGATTCAGCTTTAAGAGGCTTTGCTTTATAGCGTAGTTAAATTTTACTGCAACGCATTAAAAGGCGGCATGACAGAAACTCACAGAAATTCATTATCAATGATGAGAGAGATTTTTTAATGCGTCCGAAACACTCTTGATAAAAGCCCCAACACAATAGCTGCCATCTGCCGTATTGGCACCACACGGTCCCAGTCAGAGCTGGACCCACACATACATATGTAAATACTGACATGTGATATATCACCGTCTTCATTATTCATTCATTAAAGCAGAGCTATTTAATCAACTCCCGGGAAGAGGCCCCCACAATGAAAGATGAGCTAACACAAGGTGCTTGTTTACACAAGACTCCACCTCCATCCTTGTCGTGTGTTGGATCGTCCTGCCAAGCTCTTAACACGATTATGAATCCATACATAATGAGCACATAAAACATGGCAGGGATTATTAACGCGTACCAAGGGCTTCTAGTGTTGTATGCGGAGCAACACAAAGCCACTTAGCTTGGAGTACGTTGAGAGTTTCAGGGCATGGCGTCTTCACATTCTGTCATTTTTTTCATTCTTTTCCCCACACAGTTTGGAGGCAGAAGGCCAGGGCTCCTGCAGGGTAATGTTGAATGAATCTGCCATGCTGTAAACCCGTTATGAGGTTTGAAAAGGCCCATATGGGACCAGTGGTGTGGAGTAGATAGAAGCAAGGTAGCAAAGGGGAAGGAGCTGCCATTGATAATAAATGAGACTCTTTTTCCTCCATGCTGATTCTAGTTCCATACCATCCAGCTGAGGTTTGGAGGAGGCCATGTGTTTTATTGCCGTAAACCTTATCTGGCAAGGATCAGAGGTATTCAGTGGGTTTGGAGACAGAAGAGAGAGAGAAAATACACAGAGTGCAAACTTTGGTTGCTGGATACGAAAGAAGGGGTTGATATGGCCAGACGTTGGAGCACAGCAGCAGAGCAGGACCCAGACATTGCGCTAGTCCATCTTGACCAAATGGCCTCTTTGTAGCCTGGTCATGTTCGTCATTCACAGGCTTTGCTCAGGTGTTTAGTTTCAGGTAATGATGAAGACAGAGCCTGGTAGTCATAGTTACTAAGTATAGAGGTTTTCAGCAAAGGGTTGGTTACACTTAAAGACCCAAAGCATCTGTTCTTGCTCAGTCTGTGGTCAAAGGCCAAGTTTAGCGGACATGTACATTTTTCCTGTTGGCAATAGCGAGATGAAGCAGAAAGCAAATGACTTTTATTACCATTTCCTCTTTTGTTTACATTTCCCTCGCTGCAACTTTATTTCCTCTCCTTAATTGATTTGTGTACACATGGCTTTCAGATTAGTCGCCAGCAAACAACCACAGTCCTGATGCTGCAAATTAAAACCTTATCTTAATCCTCTCGTTCCCAAAACATTAGCCTTTCAGATCAGGACAATTCAAGCGTAATGTTGTTTTGTTGCTGTGTGGCGAAAGAGTAACGGTTGCTGTGGAAGCGAGCCTGAATTAGCTTGTGTTTAAATATGCATGCGCAGCAAAATCAGCCGGATTCATTGTAGGAGCTAGAGGTCGATGCGTGAGTGAGGACGTCTAGGACACATTGAGATTGCCTTAAGTGCATCCGTTGAAACACAATAGAACTTATTGTAGCAATTTTACGCTTTGTTGAAACACCCATCAATACCTGGGTCTCAGGTGTAACTTGTTCCACCGATAAGCCGCGAACACCTGTCTCTCTAATCCTACCAATTAACCTGGAGACTAGCTACTAGCTTGGGTTACAGCCAACATGCTATAGCCATCCTTTATCCTGGCGTGTTAGCCTGTGCAATCTTTTAATCGCAGTAACCCAATCCCCGGCTCCTATGCCCCCGTTGAAGTCGGAAAAGGGACTGTCGCGACAGAGAGGGAGACAGTTCCCGCCTTTATGTCTGCCAGAATCCTGTTTGGTCTCTCTTCTAAAGATGCAGGTCCTCACCCACAACCCCACCCCTTCATTTTTTGCTTTATTTTGTTTTTGAGATGCAGTGCATTGTCTGCCTTATCCCCCACCCCCCCACCCAAGCCCTTATTCCGGTCACATAAGTAGTGGAGGAATTTAACAAGACAGTTATTAAACTGTGATTTATTTATCTGAGATTGAAACCAGACCAATGCCTGAAGCCTGTTATGTGATATGACTGCCCATAGCTCACCCCATAGTCTTACACAGCAGCACACTTATAAATACAAATAGGGTCACATCCCCAGCGATTACAATCATTCATATCGATCTCCAGAATGTCATCATGAAAAGACACCCATTGCTTCATATCGAACATGTGAAAGCTCCCTGGAGATGGCAGAAGGACAACAGGAAATGATATGACAATACATCTGTGCCCTTGGGCTCT
This sequence comes from Brachionichthys hirsutus, assembly GCF_040956055.1. Lineage (NCBI taxonomy): Eukaryota > Metazoa > Chordata > Actinopteri > Lophiiformes > Brachionichthyidae > Brachionichthys > Brachionichthys hirsutus. The sequence goes on from NC_090905.1 coordinate 6,538,867, forward strand.
ATAATTAGCAACAGAACATTTCCTGTCCTTTTCCTGATCCTCCATAGTAACACCAATGAGATTACTGGGAGAAAACAGGGGACAGATGTAGAAGGTAGCAGGTGGGAAGGGTTATTGCAGGATGTGGCAGCTTTGTTAAGGGGGCCCACATTGATATGGGCTAATTGATCATTCTATTCTATTTATTTATTTATTAAATGTGTACAATAGATCGTGAGGGGAAGCACCAGATAATTTTTATTTTAAGTTTATATTTTCTTTTTTTTTAATGCTTTATTTAAATTAATAGGTTGAAATTAAGTAGAGGAAGTGTAGCAAAGTACAGGTTCACCCTGTGGCAAAACTTTAATACACTTATTTTTATTTTATTTTTCCCCCCCAGTTGCCAACTCCCGCAAATAAAACGGCTATTATGGCAGGGCTTCCGGGGGCCATGATGTTATGGTCAATCAATTTAAAAGCTTCTAAAAGCCTCTATGGATTAGGCTTTTCAACACATCAAAATGCTGATAAAAAAAGGTTTTTGTTGTCGTTTTTTTCACCCCCCTCAAATCTACCAGTTGAATGATTCCAGGTTTTGAGTGAACACACAATGGCAAGCGCAGTTTCTCTTCCACCATAGCAGCTAAAACGGTTGTCCTCTCATGGAAAAAGTCAAAGGACATTTTTCCGTTTCATGCATGTAATGTGACATTTATAATACTGTGGCTTCAACCAATATTGTCAGAAGATGCATGCTAAAAGTCTTACAAAAGATGATGGAAAATGTATGAGGAGCGTCCAAAGGGTTACTATTCCCGTACGCGCTGTAAAGGTTTGGATCCAGAGGAGGCTGATGAGGGGGTGCGGGATTTTAGGAGAGGCGTAAGATGAGCTGGACAGTCAGACAGCAGAGATCATTTGATATATAAAGGGTTAGATATCCCATATAAATGTTTAATCACTGTCTGGGATCCTGGTTGTTAACCTCCTTGATAGCCAACGAGAGATGTAGGAGCAATGATACCTCTGTCTAAACATTGGGCAATTACCTTATCACATCTTAAATCCTCAGCCCAGAGGCAAACTCTCCTCCCTGAGGTTTGATGGGCATTGCACACAGCCCTTCTGTGGAAAGTAGAGCAGCTGTTAAAGGGTCAATGAATTCCTTAGTGTCCCATATTGTGTGTATGAGTGGGCAGTCTATGCATTACTAAGTAAACTTGGGAGCTTACAGCAAGCCTTATGAGATAATATCTGGTTTACAGAACTTTGGTTAAATGAAAAACAGCACTGATCTCTCACCTTTAACTCTGCAAGCCAGAGAACATCGAACAAAACTGCCGTTTCGCATCTGCTTGATGACACGGATAATACTGATAAGAGGAACCCTTAAACGAAATCTGAGAGGCAAAGATCAAATTTAATCAAATCAGAAATGCGGGGATAGGATATATGTTGGGGGGGGGGGGGGGGTTCCTCAGCTTGGGACTTGCTGTTTAATTCAAAACCGATAACGGAGCATGGGAATCAAAGTTACTCAATTTTATTATTCCATCGGCTGAAGCAGAACTTTTATTTGTATTTATTTCTTTTTTGAATATTTTGCTTCGCCACCTTAACCTCAACCTTTTGGAAAATACTTGCTGATATGACTCAGGCTTTCTACGGCGTATTCAAATGCAGACCGACCGAGTCTCACCAGACACGTCTGGCGCCAGCATTGTAAAAGTGCTGAACTAGTTGCATTATTGGTACTTCTGTTCATCTGAGCTCATTACACACAAAGAGCTGACACATTAATCTCCAAACCCAGGCCCAATGGCCCCCGCACTTTGCACCTGTTTGTTTTTGTGTATGGCAGTGACACTTTTCCTGCCAGCCTCTGACACATGAAAGTAAGTGTGTGTGTGTGTGTGTGTGTGTGTGTATGTGTGTGAGTGTTGATGTGTCAGGCTACTAAGTTAATTTCTTCTCTCAACGCGCAAACCTAAAAAAATGCATATCGGCTCTTTTTTTCAGGGAGTGTGATGTGGCTTCCTGAATACCTTTCCTTAAAAAAAATCAGGATGTAACTTGATAATATCCTGGAATTGCTTCCTTGAAGAACATTTCCCAAATCTCGCTTGAGAGAGTGCTTTGCTCCACAGAGTAGGACAAAACAAAATCACTGACACCAGAGGGAAGAGGGAGGTGGGACATGGCATATCTGTAGTAACCCAATAAAGAACGCTTTTGAACATGAATTACACACACGCTCAACTTTTTGATTCATGCCCATACGACAAATTTAAAGGGGCATAAACAAGTGAAAAGCACGCCCAAACCCTGCTTGCCAATCCATACTAGAAGCATGAGTCACCCCCGTTCCCACTGTGCAATGATTCCATTACGGCAATGTGATCCTAAACCCACAAAAAGGTCCCAGCGCTCTGGTACAAAACACTGAAATGCTACAGACAACACCCATCCACCCGCCTACAGGAGCTGTGGAGCCACAAGGACAAAATACTACCAAGGCAGCAGGGCTGTGTTTTCTCTCTACTAACCCGCAGAGAAGGAGGAGGAGGAGGAGGAGGAGGCAGGAGTGGGAGTGAGGAAATCAAGATTGTCTGGGAGCTCCAGTTTCCAGGTTGGGATTTCATAATCCTCACTCAATGAAGTCTTTAAATAAATAAAATATTTACGATACATAGACATACCATGGCTGGCTGAAATGCTCCTTAAAGACTTTTATGATGCTAGTTTGGAAGGTTGAGACTTGGTAGCTTTGACATGAGAATGGAAAACATACATGATTCCAGTTACGTGCAGTAAATCTTAAACCTCACACACAACCACATGAACACCTGTGTATAGGCACCATAGTCAGATCTACCTCTCTCACCGTTAGGTGACATCACTGAATGTAGTCAGCAACGGCTCGGAGGAACCAAAGTTTCTTATTTGGAGAGTTTCTTTTTTTTTTTTTTTCTAAATCTCCTCCATCTCTCCCACGGGTGATGTTTTCAAAAGTGGACTCACCAAGGCGTAGTAAACAAGAGTGAATGCGCAGGCTGGACTTTGAGGAAAGGCAGATCAATGAGACAGCTTACCAGCTCATGCGTAGCAGCTTTGTGGAGATTGTCTTCAGTGGACTGTTCTGCTTTGGAGATCTGAAATCAGTTTTTTGGTGGCTGTAAGGGTGGGTGCTTATCAGTAGTGGATCCCTCAGCGCATGAAGCATGTCACACAGGAGCTGGCATGGCTCTGAGAGCTGTGTATGCTCTTGGGTATGAGCGATAGAGAGAGAAAGACATGGAGGAATTACAGAAACCTCTGCAGGCCAAGAGGGCTTGTTATTACCAGGATAACGTAAAAGAAGAAGAAATACAACACGAGAGATACTGAAATGTATCTGGCAACAATGTCAAGATGTCACTTAATATTTAGAGGTTTATCATAACTGATATAACTGAAATATTACCTTTGCAGATCTTGTCTGCATGTGTTTTTCTGCCCATCGTCTGTCACATTAGCAGTCATGCAGTTTACAACTAATTTCCCATAAATTAACACGTTCCATAAAATATTACAAGAAAAAAAACAGAAATCTGGATATTAGAAGATCCAGGCTTCTGCCTAGGTTTGAGAAATTGAGAGCAGATAGAGACACAGGTATTGCCAGAAAATGAGATGATCCTTGAGAAGCATTTCAACTTTTAACCCGAGTGTACAAAAAGTGAAAAATGACCATGATAAGTAGATGTAGACATATATAAAACACACTAATAGTGTGCAGATTCTTCATGGACAAAGCAGTGCATTCAAACAGAAGTCACTTACAAACACAGAGGTACATTTAATTTCTGACAGGCCACTTGACCCTATTTAACCGTGAATCTGGGAAAATACACTCAAGTAATGTTCAATGAAGAACAAATAATAGTACGGTAATCTGAAAACCCTTAAAAGAGTAGTTAATGAGAAAAGTTTTACTCACACAAAATAACAATTACCTGAGTCCATTTACATTTAGACAACCATTTTACAGCAATTTTCACACGTCCACAGGTACCAGACAGCTCAATGAAATCTCACAGTTAGCAATAATGGTAATACACCATGACTGTGGGCCTGAAAATCTCAAATTAAAGTCAAAAAAGAATTCTGCCAATGGCACATCATCAGCCACAGAGAGAGAGAGAGAGAGAAAACTGAGTATTTTACATCCCTGGCTGTACCAAAAGTATCTTTCTTTTTCTTCCCTTTGTGTTGTGTTGTTAGTTGTCCCTCAATTTGTATTTACAGACTTTATCTTTTCAATTCACAATTGATCTTTAACCTATAATCACTGATTCAATTCAGACACAGACACGGACTTCCAGCATACAACCAACCCTGCAGTGACACAAAAGGGACTACATCCACTGCGTTTAATAAAGTCTATCTTCAGGTATTGTAAAAAAAGACCTGTTTGCAAATATGGGTGAGTAGAATTTCTAAAATTTTGAAGAGTTTGTGATTGTTTCCCACTGTTTTGTTTTTTTCCTGCTACATCTGGAAAAGCGTTCACATGCTCAAAAAAACACATACCTTGAAAAGAAAACAGGAAAGCTGTTATCCGGCTTCCACCTTCAGAAATGAGTTGATGTTTTATATACACAAGAGGTACATTCTTCACCTGCATGAATAATTCTCTGATGGAGATAGTACATCCATGGGAACCTGCAGCTGCATGTTTAGGGACCTGCAAGTCATTAGAGGAAGCTGGAGATTTTGGTGCGGCACCTGGATCTCCTTACATTGGCCTGACATGTCTCTGGTCATGCTAGAGCAAGCTCAGCATAACGTGGAGGGCCGTATCTGTGTATTTCCTTGGATTGGAAAGCTTTTCCTATGTGATCAAACAAAGCGTCCCTGTTATTGTTTACTGCGCTGAAATAAGAGTCAGGTCCTTATTTATTTATTTGACAGTGGGTATTACGGCCTGCTCTTCCCTTATAGTATATTTATGCTCCTAAATATAGTCAGCAGTGGTTTCTACACACACTATCTCTTCCTGCTCCTTTATCTCTTTGGCTTTCCCATAATGAAACAAGCAGGCCTGCACTCAGTGAGATGCATTACGTCTGTGCTTATCTCGGTGCATTTCAGTGTATCATGTTTAATTTTTATTCAGAGCAGTGTTGTGACATGGAACTGTTTTGCAAATAAAACAAAGCCAGCTGTTTCTGTGCAGAACACAGTACAAGATGATGCACAGTGAGATAACCAAATGTTCTTCTGTGTTCTAGGTTTTTATTGCAACAGACAGGAATGCAGGATCTTTTTTTTTTGTGTGTGTGTGTGTGGGGGGGGGGGGGGGCCAAGGAGGCCAAGAAAGAAACTCCACTGCATTGAAAGCAAAAGCAATCACATTTGTCAGCCCTTTTCTTTGTGGCCACCTCGCTGTTCACCAAGTCTGCGTGTAATAAAATATTCAGAGGAAAGTGATTCTCCTTTGAGATAAAGCAAAGGAGAACCTTTTCCCGTTCCGCCCGATTGGTCCTGCTACAGTTTACTGGCTTGTAGCAAGGGTCTTCCCCTCAAACACCATCTTCCTGCTCTCCCACAACACACACCTTTGTCTGACACCGCTTCCAATTCACACCCTTTTGTAGGAAGAAAGAATTCTTTCTCTCCTCCCTTCACTGCCCTCTTTGCACAGACCAGAGTGGGATTAAATGATAATTTGACCCTCATTCGCTTTTTGTAACACTAAGGGCCAATTCCACTCTTGCATGTCCAATCCTCTTATGCCAACGTGCTCACTGACATGGTTTCAAAATCATTTTCTATGCAGCTGCCACAAACTACACAGCTCGCATGGTGCCAAAATACAACTACAATAAAGAGAATGATATCCTGTAGCTGATTGGACCTCAATGGTGCGCTGTGGAAATCATATTGAATGAAAGCTACGTCCCTCCCCTGATCGTGCTGAATGGACAAACATGTTGTTGCGAGGGAACAATGAATCAAATGCTTCAAACCATAACGAGGACAACGCTGTCACCACACGTCATTGAACAAAGGAGCTGGTTTTATGTCAGCGAACACATCTGGAAGAAGTGACAGGGTCAGCCATGCACCATTTTGTCCAGATGTTGCGGTCTTATCTCTTCCATGTTATGCAGAACTTTCTTCTACATTTGAGGTGATTTCTCATTTCAGAAACAATGTTTATCTGAAAGTACGGAACTTGTTCAGTTAAATATTTATCAATGAACAACAGATAGGGTAGGGCAGCACGGTGGCACAGTGGGTAGCACTGTTGCCTCACAGCCAGAAGGACATTGGTTTAATTCGACCTCAGGTCTGTGTGCAGTTTGTGTGTTTCTGCATGGGTTCTCTCCGGGTTCTCCGGGTTCTCTCCGGGTTCCGCCCATCACAAAAACATTTAATGTAGGTGAATTGGTCACTACAAAATTGTCCATAGGTGTGTATGTGAGCATGAGTGGCTGGTTGTCTATGGGCCTTGCCATAAACTGGTGACTCATCCAGGGAGTACGCTGCCTCTTGCCCATAGCCTGCTACTCTGATTCACTTTTACTTTTCATCACTGGTGTATAAAGATACCAAGAACAATGTATAACCTTTTGGTGATGATCCAGATCACCATGTGGACGGTGTGAATCCAATTAGGAGGGGAATGAGCTGCTTGGCGGGGGTCTGCGCCCTCTGAGTGCTTTCCGAGTTTATTTTGTTTTTATGTACACGGATGATTTCAGACTTAATCATTAACAGCAGCAGAAATTAAATGTTTTGATGGCATTTTGAAGATTGTTGCTAATGAAACTGATGTTGAGAATCTCAATGCTGTGAGCAGCATGCTGGCGTCTGATGCAATCATCTGGAGGTTTGCTTTTCAGACTCCACCCTTTCTTCCTCCTTCTAAACACCCTCATGGGACATCATGGAATGGAATCTGAAGAAATTGATTCCTGTCCCATCACAATTTGCCTTGTCTCCATGCGGTGTGACCATCAAGCAGTGCTGTCAGAGGAGTTTTGGGGGGAGGGGCATTTACAAATCATGTGAGCTGCACATTGGACCAGCAATCAATAGAGAGAGCTGCAGTCAATCTTGTTTATCACTCCTTTTGCAATTTCAGAATTTACATTTTGTGGCAGGAATGGGAGATAAATGTGTGGGCGCTGCCGAGTGCCACCGATTACCCACATAGAGGAATGAGAGCAACAAGGAGAGGAGCAGAAGGTGGAGGAAGCAGTCACCATGGAGAAGATTATCATAGACATGCTCAGTCAGATGCTGCTTTTATTTCTCCCTAACACACACAGAGATATGCAAACAGAACAATATGTGGTTTGTGTTTATCGTGTGCTTGGCCGGCTTAAAACATCTCAGAAATGAGGGTTTAATGAGCATGAAGAGGTCGGCGGTGCTGCTCATCTCATAAAGCAGAAGAAAACTCAAAACAATGCAGCTGCAGCACCAGGACTTGAGGTTACTCTCTGCTGAGCAACCTCTGCACCATGATGTACGAGCAAAACGTGGGCTGTTGTGATTGGTCAAGTATGTATAAATGTCTCATGTCTTACTGCGATGTGTTTAAATTAAATCTAAATAATTACAAAAGCAAAGACAGTAAAAAAATATGCATTCTGATATTTAGGATTGGCCAAATGTGCAAATTGTTGAACCATTTTAGTCCACACAGTCAGGAAACCCATACAACCACATTTTTTTTACAAGCCTTAGCTCCATTTAATCTAAATGATTTTACAACAGCTTGGTAGCTCCAGCGTTCAATAAACCTATAAATGAAATGCATACTGTGATTGATCTCGATTTGCACGTGTTAAAAATGAATCCTCCATGAATCCCCCTTTTGGTAATTTTGTTAGGAAATACTACATAAACATTAACTGTTATGTGAATTGCATGCAATTATGTGTATCGTTGGGACTATAAGAAATTGTTTAACTAAACGACCAGCAGTTTTAAGGACATAAAATACTGGATGAATTATTTTGCTGAGTTCTAAACATCTTAGGAACACATTATCTCTTCTCTATTAGATGTCACTGCAGCCGTCAGCATTCAAATTGTTAGTGTTGATTTTTGTACACTAACCTGCTTGTTGAGCAAATTTGGAGCCAACATCAATAAATAAACTTGTTTGACCATATAAAATTTTGGAATCACATCAATTCTTAAATCTCTTCTGGATTTTGTCAAATGAGGGCAGAACACAACATATTAATACATTTAATTAATTTCAGTTTGTATTATCATCTTCACCTGAACAAACGGGATACAAACCAGATATGAAAAGCAAAAGGTTTCTCGTTAACGATAGTTAGTTTTTCCATTCACCTACATTATTGCCATGATTTGGGCTTTTGTGCAATCTAATGTCAAGCTGTTCTTGTTTTCTGGGATGTCTTCTTCATCCCCCCTCCTCTTTCTTTCTGTCAAATATATTGGAATGACTTAGTACCTTTTACATTTCATGTGATAAATAATTTGTAAACAAAATCAAACTCAAATCTTGAAAATATGGCATTGGAGAAATTTGGAGAATGTTAGGGTTAACAGCTGCACTGACATTACATTCATTTTATGCATTACACAGAATGAGTCAAACACATATGTCTGTATGTGTGTTTGCTTCTACATGTGCTATGCCTTCATAAACATGTCCCCCTCTATTTTTCATCAAATTGTCTGTTTCAGGCTGAGCGGAACGAGAGACAGCAAGGCAAGGGCAAGCGAAAGGAAGCGACGTCGCTGCATCCCAATCAACCTGGCTCATTGATGCAGAACTGTGCCTGAAATGCTGGGACTGAGGTGGCCTCCATTTTGCCCTTCTATTTTAAATTCATAGTCACCAATGCAATTCAAATAGTAACAAAAAAATGCATGCATGCTGAGCTCTTTCTATACACAGCAGGACTCCTGCACATTAAAGTAGTAAAGCCTGGACTGTAGAGCCAAGATGTTGACTGGAGATTCAACTGAGCCAGGGTTTGACGTAATAATGAATCTGCCCTTACAGTATAGTCATTAAATGAGGCAGTAAATTACACTTTATATAAGCCCAATCAGCAAAAATGAAAGTCTGGTCTCAAGGATTGTAAAAAGCTTATGAGTTTGAAAAAGTACCTAATAATTTATACCGTCTCATAATGGCCAAAACACTCTGAGGGGTCGTAAATTATTCCACCCACTAGTTTGGTCAGTTTAAATTCAATTGTTTGTTTGTTTGTTTTGTATTAATTGTTTGTACATCAGTGGACTGACCTATAATATAGAGAAGGCACTGTTACAACTACAACATGAATTTAAAAAGTAAAACAAATGTACATTTTATACATCAAACCTCTTAAATCCTTTAAAGGGATTTCATCAACGACATAATTAGACACAGACCCTTGATTGTTTTGGTATTTTGCTCCAAATGAAACCATCATTCTTTTATGTGTTTATGTGTTGCAAGTTTCAGTGTTTTATGTCAGACTTTTAAGTGAATGCAGTTGATTTAGTTTCTCGAACTAAACAAATATCTCAGGGGAACTGTGATTTCACACAATAGCATGCAGGTAGGCCCAAGTGCTATACAAGTCGCAGGCTAATTAGAAAGCAATTTGTCCAATACTCACACAATAAAACTGTGACAGCAGTAATCTGGTCAAATAACGGTGCACAAAGCCACCATCAATCTACTGTCTAATCCTTTTGTGCTTCCTATACCTGTCTACATTGGCTTAGGCTTGTATCTCCATTTCCACTGTACTGCCCTCTATTATTAAGCACCTGTTAGAACTCGTGCATTCAATTGAATGCTGCAAGCCATTGAACCTTTGCCCACAAGAGAAATCGGGTTCATGAAAGTCTGTATTGAGGCGTAAAAGCATGGTTTTGGTTTCCAAGCACTCAGTGCAGTTGCAATTTCTTTCTTCTGTGGATACTTACTTATTTACTTAAAGTTCCTCTCTATAAAAAAAACTTTACTGTGATGTTTTACAGTCACTGAAGGCAGATCTTTTTCACACAAAAAAATAAATGCAAATATTGTAGCTTGGTTTTAGAATCTCGAGTATTTTTCTTTTTAATGTTCACCTGCAGGAAAAGATTGCCGTAACCATGTGGAGCAAAGTGATGGAAAAATAGTTTGGAGAATTAGCTGTCTATTGCTCTTGCTCCTATTCCAAAGATAAACATTTCAAATAATTGAAGCTGTTTCCAGCCTCACTTTATTTTAGAAGCCCACTTGGTAGGGATGGGCAGTGGGGGGTAATTTAGGACTGCACGCTCCAGAAATATGCTTTTGTGTAAGTGAAGAAACGCCTCTGATCTGCATTGCCTCATTAAAATTTGTTTCATGAACCCTGAGGAGTTTCATTTTTATCACCTTCACGGTTTACTGTGGTACAATTACTCTTTTTTGTTTCCCGTGCCCTTGCATTGGGAAACTGACAAGAAGCAAAAAAACAAAACAAAAGGAATGGCATCAACTTCTGATTCATTTATTCTCAGCAAGCAGATAATGGGATTATCTGTCCGTCAGATCAGCCCCTTGATCTCAAAGTATTTCTCAGTCCAATCAGCATCTTTCATCGCTCATGTCACTTTGGGAACTCAGTGTAATTTACTCTCCGCTAAACCAAAATCTGTTGATTAATATAATGAAATTATTGAATCATGCTGCTGTGATCCAGGAAGGAGTGTGTGTGCGATTTGATTCATGTGCAGCGTCGCAATCGATAGTGTTAACCTCATACAGGCAGAGCAGTCAAATTAAAACGGGGCTTGTCTAGCGTAGCTGCTGCTCCTCATCATCGATCTGTCTGGAAGGCTTTTTGCCAATGACACGCGCCATGCTTTTACAGAAGTCATAAACAAACAAGTATTCGCCACCCTGCACGGCTGAAAAGTGCATGCCACACAGTGTTTTGTTTTCTATCTGTTTCTTTCCCAGGGAATAATCACACCTGTTTCTCAGTGTGCCGCTTTGTCACGTGAAGTGGTGCAGGTGTTCCAGCAGGTGCTTGAGCCACTTGGCAGAAGTAGCACCAGCACTTGTGCAGCTGGGAACAGTAGGCATTAGTGCCCAAGCAACGTCTCAGTCCTGATAAAGCTGCGTCAGGCAGAGCCAGGCTCGGCAATGCTCCCTGTGCCGTAACAAGCTGGCTTGCTTTAGCATGTTGGTTGTGAATTCTCCATCCTCTTGGTGAGAAAGGATTAATTCATTAATTACAAAGTAAGTACTGTACTTGTACCGCATCAAATCTTCTGCTTTCTGTGGAGGAATGCATCGCTCGGAATTTATATTTTTGTCAGACAGCTCACAATTTCAAATATTGATTGGTTCAGCAGTGGAATAGTTTGAGTTTGGCATCTCAGCATGCTGAGCAGCAGCAGCGTCGCACAGAGCAGCGCTGGTGCTGACAGGCAGGCAGGTAGGGGGCGTGGGAAACTGTTGCAACTTAAATAAAGCGCCCAAATTGGGAGGGTGCGTTGATGACCATTGAGGAGATCGAGGCATGTTGTGTAAGGGTGCAGCTTAAGTTGTCTGCTCTAACTAGGTCACAGGCTTTGTGCCATCCAATGAAAAATGGATTGTTCAAAAATTGGATTGTTATTTTTCATTCAAAGATGTCTGGCTTCTTTCCGCCTGCAATGAATGGCTGGTCTGTTAATTGGCCACAGATACCTAACATGTTCAGCATTATGCAATGTCGTTATGCAGGAAGCAGTGTTTACAATTGTCACACACGTCCCATTGTAATGCAGCAGTCATTTGATATATTTTGACAGTTATTGTGCAATGATGGGGATTTATGGCTAGTATGACATGCGCCTTCACGTATGTACGGTGCTCCGTATATGTTCCTTGAATTAAAACTTTTTTTTTGTTTGAAAGGAGACACTGTTCAAAAGATAAGAAGAAGATTAATGCCTAAGAACATTTCACTTCATGCATGCTACTACTGCTTATCAATCCAAGCAGTGACTCATATCATGGATGAGACAACACAATCAGCATTCAGATTTGTCAATTTTTGAACATTTGAAGCCTGGACATGTCTTAATATTCTTGAGAAGCCAGGCAGTTAAGTGGTGTTGGAGGCTGCTAATAAATTCCATACAGACAAATTTATTGGAGCTTGATCAACTAGTGAGTCCGAAATGCAGAATTAAGTCCTTTGACAGAGGCAGAGACGAGGAAAGCTTTGGAGAGCGTCAGTTTGTTTTGCTCAAACATTTCCCAACAGGATGAAGGAAAAAGTCTGGCATTGAATATAACTCTGAACTATTTCACAATGACATCACATTGAAGGCCCTCGGTATTGTTTTTGCAAAGAATGTACATGAAAGAGGTTACGGTGCTCTGGAAAGTCGTGCATTCATGTTCATCGGCTAGAAGATATCTGTGATATAACACCGGGCTAGCTGGGTGGTAATGGGGACTCCTTAGCTGTGGCTAGAGGCCAGTTTAAATGGTGCTCATCAAACAGCCGGCTTCCCATAGACTTATTTGTTCCAATTTTTATTGTGGTAGGCTTGCTACATTTAGGAAAAAAGCCTCACTAGAAAGAAGTGCATGGTTTTGATTTAGCAGTAGAAAGGCAGTATGTTTTCACTTTGTTTCATTTCTTTTATTTTGCCTGTCTCTTTGCCGTTATGATTCATGGCTGCTCGGTCTCATTGCATCTGGTATTGACCATGTAAATGAGGAAGCAGGCAAAAGCAAGTCATTTAGGTCATCTTAAAAGGAAATGCAGTGATGCTGATCATCAAGCATATCTTAATCTTATTGTATTTGTGTATTTGATTTTATATATTGTAAGGATAAAGGTCTTTAAAATCAAAGTCTTGCTGTCCCTGTTTTGTGTTTGTGTGACAACGAAATTGAGAATGTTTTTGTGTGTTCAAAAGTGTAATATATCTTTGGAGACATATTTAATGTAATTCATAAATTATTCTGCGACCTGACGAAAAGCAGTCGCAATACATGTACAACTGCGTGACCTGCTATGCACTTGATCAAAGCGGTGTCGAGAACGAATGGCTGCCTGAGTTGAAATGTTTAAAGACAGAGTTCAGCTTTATTCAATGACATGCACCTGAGGCGCCTGTTCCTTGCACTATCCTTTATTCTGTGATTGAATCAATTGAGGCTTGCTGATTTGAACAGGATCGGATTCTGCCAAGCGCTGGCGACATCATTTACTTCTAAAACTTTGGCTAATAGAGTCACAGCAATGCAAGTTGGAAGGGAGTCCATCGTGAAGGCCTTCCTGGATAAACTGGTGGATGTTAGCTGACCTAGATTACATTAATGGACCTGTAACCAAGCTCTGGGATTGTGTAAAGATCTCTTATGAGGGATACATGGATTCAAGGCAAGGTTGAGAATGTGGAATGAAGAGCTTGTGACATAAGACACTGCTCAATTTGGCTATCGTTGAATTCCACTTTGTCTTGGAGAATCTGGAGCGGCGTCTTCAATGTGACCTCATTTAGAGGTGCTGGAGAAAATGGAGGGAAGATAGCAACATGTGGAGTTTCATGTCAGATCATTATGGGATGTAGCTGAAATTAGGAATTTGTAAATCACTGACCTCGAAGAATTCTTGATTTATCTATCTTTGATTATTTCTAACTTTACCCTGATTTTGTGTTAATCGCATTTCGTTGAGCTGAAAGGTCATTCCCATTAGGACAATCTCCTCTAAGGTCAATTCAATTGGTAAAGAGAGCAAATTGACCATTTTTCATGTCGCAAGTGCAATGCAAGTCCATTTTCTGGATTAAGACAGAGGTGCAAAAGGCCACTGAACAGTCTATAATTGTTTAAGCCTCGTACCATAACAGAACTTTTGAAACATGAGCTCCAACGCAAAGAAAAGTAAGTGCTGTACATCATTGCCCTTCAGGTCCGTCACATAAGTCATCTCGTTTACTTAAACTGGCAGAATACCGACAATCATCACAACATTCTTCCAAATAGTGAGCCTTTATGGAGGTACGTGAGATAATCACGTCTATTATTTAGACTCACTTTGACAATTTTGCTGAGTTTCCTGATAGGAGGGACTTTCGTCACTTCATGAAGTGACACCTCATCCCCACCTACTGTATGCTCCAAGCGAATGCCAGAGAATGAAAGCTGCAGAACGCAATGGACATCACACTCATACACTTACTTGTCAGCCTAAGGACTGTGAATCAGTGCAAGCAAGGTCAGACAAGGCAGAAAATAACCCGCTTCTTGATTGGATCTGACAAGGTGATGTCATGAAGCTTGAGTATAAACTGCCCTGTGAATTGGAAAGTTGGGGAAGGCAGTTTACGACTTGTGTTAGCAGTGTGACGTTGACCTTTTTTTTACTGCCTGGTCCTAAAAGGTGAGATTGAAGGGAGTAATAAAAGAAAATCTCATGAGGGACATGTTTAGCATCAAAGTATTAGCAAAATCCGGTTATGCTAGTAGAAATTTAGACAGAATTTTACCTGCCAGTAAATGTAATATCCTAATTTGTAGCCCCAAATGCACTGCACATTGAGTTTTTATTCTGCAGAGGTAAACATTTCCAGTGAATTATTTCAGGTGATTAATACCAAAGCTGGAAATAATGTTTTGAACTTCCGAATGAAATAACAATCCAAAGCCTCTCCACTACAAATATTTCATGAGCGTGATTTCCTCTCTTCCCGCACATACCTCAGTGTGAAGTCATCCTCTCAGCACTCAGCAGGGTTATGATTTTCATTGTGCCTCTCCATTTAAAAACGTGTCGCCGTACTACAGGACTCGGTGTAAATCAAGGGCCGTAGATTGAGATATACCCGGCTGATTATTAGTGCCGTCTGGGACCCATGATGAACGCTGTCATAATCTGCTGATGCGTGTAGAGGGACATACATCATCACCTCCTCCATATCAATCCCGGACTTTGCACTTGGTGGTGGGACTGGGGAGGGGCTGACGATGTCATGAAAGGCGAGGGTGTGTGAGTTAAAGTTATTTTCTTTTCTTTGGACAATTTCCAACTCACTGAAATGGAAAATTATTGATATAGTTCTGTTAAAAAGTGCTTCTGGGTGGACTGAAGTGGACTGAAGTTGTCTCGGTTACATAATGGATGGATTTTTCATACAACTCCTTATTTACATGAGGCAGTTCATAATTATTTTTTTTATAAGCAGCACCAGGTTATTTTCGCATGTTGATCATGCAGATCGATTTATTTGGAACATTTTATACATTTTAATTTTATTCAAGGACATTTTGTATTGGATTGTCGTCTGTTGATAGAGTGCTGGGTGGCTTTGCACAAGAGAAACAGCAGTACGCTACAGACAATGAAGGCCAGACAGGAGTCTCTAGCGCTACCTCGAATCTAACCTTTTTTATTCTAGTCTGAATAGGAAATGCATGTACAGCAATCTCTTTCCTAAACCACTGATATATGTTATCAACTTATTTGGAGGCAGATAATTCTGCTAGCTTCTCCTTCGTAACAAGGGAACATCTGAGAGTCAGTCAAGATATTGATTCTACATGTAAGTTAGACATTTAAAGAATAAGTTTGGATATTCGTTTTAAAAAAGTCAAAAGGGTGTCTTATTTCCTATAAATGCAAGCGTTTGAAGCAAAACAAAACTTGTGAAGGCTGACATTTTTTTACACAAAACATTTTATTTTATCCTTTTTGTTTTGTTTCGTTAACAATGCTACAAATTGTGAACGGTGTTACTGCTTTGGCTGAAATGAGACAAAAAAACAGCCACCAGTGGAGTAAAGTAACAAGTGGATTGTCAAGAGGTGGGGCTGGCATACCCTTGCTGACGTTTTCCTCCATCTGTGGATGGAGAGATGGAGTGCTTTGTTCAAGAGGAGGAGAGTGAGAAAGGGGAGGGAGCCGGGTCAATTACCTGAATACAATTACAGCAGCTAACAACCACCATCCATCACTCGCATCCTCCCTCAACACCACGCCAACCATCCCATTCCCATATTTGGGTTAGCTTTCCCGCCAGATTGGCCAGACACTCTGTCATCCCGAACAGGCCCCTCCCTGCACCAACAGTGAACCTGAGCGGCATACATAAACGACTTCCACTCCATTCCTCATCCTCCTTGTGCACTTTTCTCCTGCACGTCTCTCACTTCAGCCACATCTGGCTTAATGTGAACCGGCCTTGACAGTCAAGCCTCAGGAGGGGTGAAAAGGCCAGACCTGCCAGGCAGACTTCTATCTAAATAGCAGCGATTGGGAGCTCTGACACCGACTTACTGCTAGCGCATCAGGTTTGGAACCACGCCAAGGCATATACTGGCCAATGGGATGACAGAATTAATGCCTTATAATGACAGAGCTGGAGAGCAAGGGATTGCAGTTAGATGCTTCCACATTGCCTGGTTTTGTCATCTACTGAGTTTTCTGCACCACTATGTTTCCTCTTTGAATTTTGTTGCGTGTTAAATACAAATATGGCAGTGGGGAATTTGTAATGAAAAAACACCCAGGTACAGGGTATTACAAGACCCTGGGATAGAGGGCCCAGATCTACAATAAAACGATGAGAGGTCCTCTTTGGGCTTTGTGCACAGCAGCTATGTAAGAAGGGACGCAGCGACCCTATAGCAATACTAGCATGGATTAAATTTGACATGAAACTCTTTTTAAATGAGCCCAGATTAAGCTATAATTCCCTTACTTATCTATTAAACATATATATATTCCGAATCAGAATGCATATACTCACAAGACCATAGCACAAGAGGTTGTGGGGTGACTTCAGAAGGGAAATAAACATGATCTGAATAGTAATGAATGCCCACAATGGTAGAGCAACAGCTCCTGTATCTAGGCCTGTGATGGTGCATGCATGAGTCCATGCGATTGTCATATTTATTTTATCAGTCAAATTTCACTGTGAATGACATTGAAGATATGCCTGACTTAAATTGTGATGCTATTCTGTTAAAGTGCTCTAGCAACCCCGTACTTACTGTACACATTGGTTCCTTTTTTTACCCCAACTGTTTCTGCAAACTTGAAAGTAAAGCTCACAACAATGATGTGTTTTGAGGCTCACTCTCACCTGCCTGTCTTTTGAAAGAAAAAAGATCTACCTATCACAAAATGACTTGTTTTTAGCCAGTGTTTCTCTCGTCTCTTCACTTTCCACATCATCTGAAAACCTGCACCTTTTCTTCTGCCTCTTCTGTCTATAACCCTGGAGCCCAATTACCCACCAAGAGCACAAAGATCCTCTCACTAAGCCAAGTCACGCTTCAGTGCTCACCATGTTTCCTATACAGAGCCGCAAAATTCCCAGCGCACCTGCTGCCACCCCAACTACGTAGATGAAGAACCACTAGCCAACTTACCTTTCATCTGGCAATTAGTCTTAATTCACTCACTGTTTGGATTTCAGAATTAATTACTTGAAGTGTAATTTTGTAATGGTGATAAACTCCTCTACTGAGGTTGGGAGCTTTTAGGTTGTTAGATAATTCTATTTAAACTGTGCAGAACTTTGCAAATATTTAAACAGATTTATTCAGACAGGCAGCAAAATGAGACACTTTCTCAAGATAAATTGAATGATCACTCAACTGCCTTATGCAATAGACCAAATATAATTCAGTTGTGTAGGTGCACCGGTTTTAGAAATACCTGCCCTCACTTGTTATTTCCCAAGACCTGGAAGTTATTTCTAAGGCATATATATATATATATATATATATATATATATATGTATATCTTCATTGTGATTATTTGGCTTTAAAGATCAGGACTGAGGACTTATAATGATGCACAAGCATGGGGTTTCTGCCCGATGATGCCACAATAAATACACACAAGATTTTGATGTACACTGACATAGAACAATTAAAATGCAACCAGTCCTGACAGTTTACTGAATGGCAGAAAGGTCATGTCCCAAGGCGAGTCAGTGTCAGCTCAGAAGATGACCAGAAAGACATTTCTTGGAGTCAAACTGCGACGTATTGTGAAAGCAACATAAGTAGTAGGTCAGATCTCAGAGGACTCAAAAGTACCAGATTGCTCTTGCAGAGGGATGTTGCTCAAACACTATATTGGTCAACTGCATTTGGTCCAGGTCAGTGATGTTTAATGGACAAATTGTCAAAGTGCAGACGAGAGAAAAGGCTGACCAAGGAATCTACAATCTGAGACACAGGGGAGGAAAAAGAGGACATGAGCACAGGAACCAATGATGAAAGGGGGGACCACATGATGACAGGGGTAGAACGTGATGACGATGATGATGATGAAGTGGTGTTACGAGGCCAGGGTTAGAGTAGAATAGAATAGAATCATTTTACGATGCTGATCTGTATCAGTATTGGAAGGCACACATATATATGTGTGTATAGTTATAGGGAGCACAGAAAAACAATGTACTTTGTCATTTGATTTGGAATAAACAGAGATGAGCCAACTTCATGGGTTGTTTGGAAGTGGGATTTCTGGAATGTTACCGTCAATCAACCCGTGATAGCCCAAAGAAAATAATGGAAAATCTTTTAGTGTTGCCAACAAAAAGTAATAAATAAAGAAACCATTCACCACTGAAAAGCAAATGTTTCAATGACATTTGGGGATTAACATATTAAATTATAAACCCACATCAAAGACTGTGAGGTAATAGAAGTTCAAATCCCACTCAGTCTACTTTGCTTTCACCTTCGCCGTCTGTCTTCTCCCTCCCACTGCTTCAATGGTGAAGTCACGCATGCAGTGCGACACTGAAAGATCAATCGTTTGTTTCTCGAGACATAAACCAACTCTGGTGACACGCCGCTGCATCTGGAGAGACGTGAATTTACAGTGGAAGAAAGTCATGTGGAAACACTCGCTTCGGACTGTGGGTAAAGGATGAGTCACAGCGGTGCAATTTATGTGGATATGAGATCTGATTATTAAAGTCTTTTCTTTTTTTTTTTGCTCTTCAACGCATCCCCAAGGATGAAGTATTCATCTGTTCTAATAAAAAGTCTAAATGAATTGTGATGTCGAGAAGGAATAATTGTACCATCCAATACATTACCCAAAAGCGATTAAATTGTAGAGGTGTAATTAAGTGCTGTGTTGGTGGGGATGGGGAAGGGAGGAGGTGTGATTGGTACCACCCAAACAATGTACCATTGCTCTGTGAGAAATGATTTCAGATGGAGCCATGAGGTCTTTCTCTAAGTGAATATTATCTCCATGTGGCTGGCAGGAGTTCCTGAGCTGTGTTTCTCGTGGCTCCATAACTTCCCCGCTCTGATTTAAACCTGGTTCTACCGTACCCTAACCTCTTGCATCCATATTTGCAGGCCATCTCCAATCCACTGCTGGGCTGACAGCAGAGCTTCATCATTATTACTGCAGCGACAGGTCTATTATTCCAGAGAGTCCAAAAACCACAGAAGGAACTTCGCGAAGGAGCCGCTGTGGAAAACATAATTAGGATCATGCCAAAGTTTTCACTTTCATTGCCACAGTAAATGCTACACACAATGAACTTTGTAAAGCTTCTTCTGAGCTTGTCTGTGCTGATGACCCATTCCATTTTTTTTTTACTGTACTAACTAGGCCCTACCCTTCTGGTGTAATGTAATCAGATGATAATTTTAGGTTGGTGTGAGCCACAACTAGTCATTTACCCTTCAAATTGCCCACTGGAAAGGTTTTCCAAGAAGATCAGAGGTCCTTTTGAATGTGTAACAGGGGGAAAACAAGCTGAATTGAAAAGGCAGTAGTAACAGCGATGAAGCTGTAACTGTAATTACTTATTTGTTACTTTAATGAATGTGCTAATTGATATCTTTAGTTATGGGCATAGAGGCCGCTGGCTGTAATCAAACAATAGAATTGCACAAGAAAAATATTTTAGTTTCCAATCTCAATTTAAAATGCGTCATATTGTAAGGAAGGTTTCTCAGTTTCAAGGACAATTGAAACTGTTCTTTTGTCAATACTATCAATATTCCTATCTGTGATTTTGCTGTTATCAACTTACCTGCTGCATTGCTATGAGTAGTGCTAATACAACATGCTGCCATATCTGTCCCTGTAGAGACGTGATAGGTGGCAAAAAGCAGAGGATGTGGACCAAAGCCTGTTTGAGATCTTCAGTAAACAGGATAATCTTCTATATCATGTCCTTTCTTCTGCAGGGCTGGGGATGCATGACATACTCTGGCAATGGTGATAAATTCTGCACTCAAGATAGGGGGGTGACTGCTGATAAGACCTGCTCGAGCCTGGGGGGGTATGAACAGAAAAGGACGAGGGGTTGGGAGAGAGGCCTTAAAGTGATCAAACAACTACCAGACAGCAGAGTTATACCTTAACTTTTCACGATGGTTACCTGTTTTCTGATCTGGAGTTTGCCAGATACCTCTGATATCAAGTTGTATTTCTCTTCCCGCCTCCCCACTGACCATATCACAGCTCCATGCAGCTGTAATCCATTCTCTGTATGGATACTCTTTGAAAAAAACATTTTTGTAGGATGTAAGATTAATACTGACACGCAAGTATGGAATTATTCTTTGGCTGAAGCCCTTCACATAGATAAACAAAACTCCTACAGAAACTCAGCAATGAAGTCACTCTCCTCAGCGAAGACTTTATCAGCTTCAACCAGATTGTAACGGGCCCCGGAATCCTTGGATCCAGTACCCAGTACCTTAAGGCCTTGGTCTGGGAGCCATCTGTGCCTTCTTCACTCGTGAGGCAGTTATGTGTTTCACAAGCTTTCCACAAACTAATAGCTGTTTGTGTGTCCCAACGTCTGCTGGCAGAGGAGACATGAAAATAGTGCACACCAGCTGAAGAGAGTTAGTGTGCTTTGCAAGCCAAACTACAGACAAAAGAGAACATGCCGAAATAAATCACAGAGAAAACATTCCTTGGCTCATTGAAGACTCTTACCATGAGTCTTTCTTGCATCAGGAACATGATGTTTGAGTCCTTAATTGAATACCTGCGGTTAATATCTCCAGTCCAATTTATGAAATGTAGATTAAGAGAGGCACTTTCTGAATCGAATCCTGCCATTTGATACGAGCACACGTAGGCTATGATTAGACAGCAGACCTGGAGAGAGTTGACTCTGGCAAACAGAATTTGACATGCAGCAATTTCATGATGAGCTTTATGGCCCATTTCAGAGCCTTATCAACTGTACAAATATGGTGCTTTAGTGCTCATTTGCATCGCCTGTGATTTGTTTCGTTTTCTTTATCTCTTGTATTTGTATAATTCTGTTCTACAAGAAACACTTGGATTCTTTATTTAAATATTCATGCTACTATGACAATTGAAAAATGTATGAAAGAGGGAATCTGCCCTCGAGAAATTTTAAACATTTTGTCAGAAGTATTTTACTGTTGTAGTTGGCAACAATGAAACCAGAACTATTTTATGTATCGCTTTGAAGTTTGATTTAGCGGTTCCTATTCTTTCGGCCAGAACTTTGCGAGGTTAATTTCAAGGATAATGAAATGAATAAATGGCTGGAAAAGAAAGAACATGTGTTATTTTTAGACAAATGCTGGGTTAATTCTACCTCTCTGGGCCTCAGACGGTTATTTAAGTGAAACCAAGTTTAGAGAGGGAATTGTCTCTTTTGTGTGTCTCTTTGATGGAACTGGTAATAACTCATAAGAGATCTGAAATGTGATGAGGGGCCACAACCTGACAATGATTAGGAGCTCGCGAAGTTGAGAACCACTGGCTTCAATTTTAAATGCATTGTGCTTCATAAATTTAACGTATGGCATGCAAAACCTCAAACCGCCATCTGAAAAATATAATTTAATATCTGCTAAATAAATACACAATAAAATATTTCTCTAAGGTTTGTGGAGGAATAAGAAGTATGAAGCAGCATATGTTTGCCAAACTACAGAGGCACGCCGCCATGCAATGGGAATATATATAAGCAGCATGCAAGCTGCAAATGAGAAGAGTGGCTTGCGGAATTTAAAATCTATTAACAATCAAAAGACAAAAATGGGCAGTAACCATCTTCTGAATTTCTAGTTATTAAAATTGTAAAGTGCAAATTTCTGTTCACATGAGAATAGTATAAAGAAAGTACAAACATTATGATTAAAAAAAGAATGTACAGACAATTTTTGAGAGCCTCCACAATCCAAACACGGATTGATGACGATGACAATAAGATGACACAATTTTTGGTGCACATACTCTAGTTTTAGCGAGATGGCTTCAAGGCTCAATTGCTACCAGTGGAGATTTCTATACTATTGCCTCATAATCTCTAATATCTCTAGCTAGTCTCAAAAATCCTAAAGTTGAAGGCATAATTGGAATTGTGAAGGTTTATATTCAGTCAGCACTATTGCATTTTTATCAGACAGTCTTACTTTGTCCCAACACAGAATATCAACAACGAGAGTTACGTTTTTTGCACCAGTTATTTGGCAGTCAGCCCTACCGGTCGCCTGGGTTTCACCTTGTTGAAGCTTTAATCAGTGTTGAGTGGAGCATTCTGTCAATAAGGAAGAACGTCTGGCATATCAGGATTAGCCAGCGTTCAAAACATTTATATATGGGCATGGGATCGATCTGCAGAGTGGCAACCAAAGACTTTCAGGCAATTGGAAAAATGTTCATGACTGAAAGCACTCAGCAATAACGTCAACTGGCAACCTGATGGAACTTAGAAAGTAAAGCGTTGAGAAAAATATTTTGGTTCACATAATCCAAAATTTGCACTTTGCACATTGCCGAATACTAATAACATGGGGAACTGTGATTTCCCAGCATCACTGGAAGGAAGAAAGTGGCTAAGTGATAAATTGGTGTACCTGAGTGTATCTGTTTCCTGTGATACAAAATTACTTTCTGCTACGAATGAGTTCTGTTTGCATGCCCTGGAGTAATGTCCGTGTCGTGTACGTCTGAATTTTTTTCTTCTTCTTGACTTGCTCCATTTTTCTCTGTCACCTGTTGCTGCCAATTATTGATATTGGCCGTGTTCTTGTCTGTAGCCCTGCCAGGGTTGTGACGTGTTGCAGGAGTCTTACAAGAAAAGTAATTAATTAATGACCGCTCTGCAAGGACAGAAGTGGCAGTGATGATGAGTTTCGGTTGGTATGTAAAGAGGGGCTACTTTTTCCATCAAGCATACACTTGTGAGGGAAGACATGGCGTACTTTAGGCATGTGAAATAGAATTTCAATTATATGGTGAAATCATAGCAGCAGGATATTCATGCAGCTCACAGGAGGAGTAAAATGTTCTATTTGGCTACTCGGTTCAACTATTTCAGTCCAATTATATTGTTTTCTACTGGTTGTCTGTTTAGGTCTAGCAAAGATGAGGACTGTGGTTGTCCCGCTGGGGTTGAGAATCAAGATGACATGCTCTGATTTTATAATGTTAATGTGATGCAGTCTTGCAACAAAAAAAAGTAGAATAGTTGAATGTGAAAAGAACTCGAAGCAGAACATCTGGTGAAAAATAATCCCATGTGAAGAAAATAAAGTGACAAATTTCCATAGAAAGGGGGAAAATGAAAAACATCCAGGGGCACAGAGGTGGTGGCAGAAAAAGATGGAAAACAGAGCAGGAAAATTAGAATGCACAAATGGAGAGTGGAAAGCCCCAAACCAATGAAACCGAGGCATATTGAATTCAGTAGACCGGGACAAAGGAGACAACGACGATGGAACAGAGCAAGTGGATGTGAAGGTAAGATGAAAGTTGTAAAAAAAAAAAAAAAAAGAGCCAGAGACATAGAAAAAAATAAGTCAAATATGGCTTATCGGTGGAAAAAAAAAAAAGAAGCGATGCTAGGTGTGCATCTCTGACAGGTGGCAAAGACAAAGGATGAGAAAAGAAGAAGACATGAATGGAACAGAAACGTGGATTAGATGCTGTGAGAGCGATACATGTAAGTATCGTTCACAAGAAAAGTAGCGAAGAATGAAAATGACAACAGATAAAAGGAATGGGAAGGGATGCTGAGAGATGGAGGGGGGTTGTTCTGTTTGTCCTGACTCTGAGTCCCCTACTAAGCAGATGATGATAAATGAGGCCACGAGGAGGCCAGCTTGCCCTTCTGTTCGTCGGATGGAGAGTCTTTTCTCGCTAATTATCTCTCGTTTACCATTAGTGCTGCCACAGCCACTCAGTTACACCATCATTTCCAAGCCTTGCTTGGCAAGCCATCTCCAATTGGTCCCCAGTAACCCAGTGTCTTCGACGGTCTGCTGATTGGTTGTCTCCCATTGGTTCTTTCTTGTGGACACTGATGTCTTTTGTGTGTGTGTGTGTGTGTGTAGCTAGACAAACAGACAGTGTCTAGTTACTTGTTTTATGCGTGGCTATCACAGCTTTCAAATCATTCAAATTGTCAGTGATTTGCAATGAATCGAGACTTTCCCAAGAGGTGGATGCAGCATTCTGTACATCAAAGTGGCAGACCCCCTTCTCCTATCACTGTGTGTGTTTTAATTATGACTGCAACCTTTCCCTCTCAGTTTTCATGTTTCTATTTAGAAAATGCATCCCATCTACCAGCAGATTTTACAGTTCAGACCCTTATTTTTGAAACTACTTAGCTTTAATTATTAACGAGATGCAAGGTCCAGTTCCATGTCAAGTATAAGTCAAACTATTTTAATTCACTTACAGTTGAATTGCTTCAAACCGTTAAAAGTCTGCATCAAATTTGATCAGTAAAGCATTTCCTAACGTTCCTAATGGTACACAGTGAGTCAATGACATTGAATACGGTTTCCCCGATGACCAATTAACTACCTGTTGTTTGCTTTTTCTGACTCTCATGAAAAATCCCCTCTCCTTTTCCAGATCAAGTGCCCTGTGGACATTTTCCCTCATAGCTTCTCTCCATTTTGGTACGGTTGTTATTGATTGGTCCAAAGAACTCTGGACAGTAAGTAATTAAACAGAATGACTGGTGGGTGTAAAATTAGCCTTTGTGTCATTAGACTGGAACGACAGAGTGGGTAAAAGAAGTGTCGCTGAGATGACTGATGACTGAAGGCCAATTAAAAGGCAGAGTGAGGATGGGATGAGAATAATGGCTGGAGATGTGGTAGAGAAGCGTATGGATTAGTCTCGGATAATGAACCATCATCGATCTGGTTGGGAAGAGATGGCGGATCAAGGATCCACTTTGAAGGATCTGAGGGGAATCAGTGGATGCATTACTCGGATCTCCAGATGAATTTGTAAACATTAAATTGGTTTCCTTTTAAGAGTGGGAAATTCTGTGAAAATAAAGACTCTAATGCCCAAATAAACAATCTCAGAAGGAAAGATCAATGGAGATCTTCAGAGAATTAATCTCTACTTTTTGATGAATAAAGTGACCTTCATGTCACCAAAGCAGCGAATGCTATGCTTACACATTACACATTGCTGAGCTGTTCAAAAGTGATGAGTACAATTTAAATTAATACAAAATAAAACCAGTTAAGCTTCTGTGTGCACACATAGTTTGGGGTCTGGTGCACAAAACAATTGTGCACCAGTATTCTGGACCAGTCGGAGTTGGTGAGGGGAGCTGTGACTGATACCACAACGAAATGCATTGCTATAGCCAAGGCATGAGTAACTTTGTAAAAATCAGAGACCAAAAGGAAAGATCAGAATTTTGGAAATGTTCATGAGCTGAAAGAAATACTGGACAAGAGTTCCGCATCAGATTTCACTCTTTAGACTTCTTGAAGAACGCTTAATGCTTTCATTCAGTGAACTAAGTTTATTTTGGATCCGGCTGATGGAATGATTCCATCCAGCGAACATGACCTCAGATTTATCATCATTTAATTTAACAAAAAAACTGACATGTAAAATTACTGTGGCAGGCAAGACATTACTGTAAGTGCTTGAGTTATCAGATTGGAGAGGGACAGAATGCTGTGCACCATTTGCACAACAGTGAAGAGAGCAGGGTGAGAGAAGGATAAAGAACAAATAGCATGGGGCGGGTCCCATGGTGTACAATCATAGACGGACGTATGAATGTATCACTTGCAGTTTATTACCTTAAAGATAAACCCAGGTAAAGAATATGACAATAAAAGGATACAACAATCAAATCACAAGAGCAAGTTAGTCGGCCATCTGTTCTCATGTTGCCGCAGCCTGAAGCAGAATAATAGGGTATATAAATTATGAGCAGCGTTTCGGTGAAGGTGTGTTCAAGCTTTCATTAAATATATTTCTGATATTAAAGTAATGATAGGCTGCTCATTCATTACAGGCAAAGAAAGAAGGGTCCTTTTACAGGAATTTATTATTTGACCTGCATCAGAATTGAGTGTCCACATGGTGAACTGCCTGCATATCTTAGTTTTCACCACATCTAATGGCTTGAATATATACAAATTTTAGCATATAATGAAGGAATTAATCCTTGTCCTGTGTTGATTTTCCTTTGTAAACTAGTAGCACATGGGGTGCATGCTTGTAATACCCATGGTTAAGTGTATGCAATGTTTAAATAAAACCTCTTGTAAGCCTCTGTCTGTCAAATGGAGCGCTCTGAATGAAAAGGCCATGACGTTAGGTATTTTAGCAGACTAAACTCTGGAACCAATACTTTGGCGTGGCAGCTTACCTTTGCAAGTTTGAATTAAATCAAGATTTGAGGAAAAGGGAAATAAGAAAGAAAGAAAAACAGTTCAGAATGGAATTGAATAGAAACTCTGTTCAAGTTGTGCCTTCTCTCATTTTCTCAGGTGATAGATCTGATGGTTTGTTGCATTTATTGGATTAGACACCATAATCATGACTTGCCATCTGTTTGAAACATCTGAAAATGCAGCAAATTCTGGATCGTAAAAATGCATTTGAGGACATGATTTTGGATCACTAACACTGACCGCTCACAGCAAGGTTATCACAGAGTGCAACTGTGTCAATGAGACTAAAGGTAAGCTTATCCTCGGCAAAATGCCTCTGTGAATCTGTGCAACATCTAAAGTTCTGCTGCATCAAAGTGGGTAAGAAAATATATGAAGTGAAATGTCTGCCCTCCTTCTTGAATTCAAACAGACTGAATGATTTGATTATTTCAACCTCAAAGTCAGGGATTGTTGGTTATTTAGGATTCGCTGGTGCAAATGTCAAAACTAATTATTTCCTTGCCTTAGGAGGAGGATATACAACTTAAAATTTGTATATATTTTTGTTTAAATTTTAAACATCATTATTTTTATTTACGTATTTCACCACATCAACTTCATGTTCGGAATCAGAACAACAGATGGAGGTCACATTCACCCCGGGTATGAAACATGAAAATAAGGAAATGGAAACATACTGGATGTGACTCATTCACAGAAAACCTTCTGTATCACATCTGAATCCATGTCAACAGCAAAAGTAAACACAGCGGCTGTGAGCGCTGTTCCAACTCTTTGAATCCTCCTGGAGCTCATGTGGACCACTCTTACCATCCGCACCAAATTTTGGGCCTCAGTGAAGAGAGCTAAATTTAACACAGACCATTAAAGGGAGGGGGGGGGGGAGTTTAGTGCCGCACATAATGAGACCCATAGTATATGCCACTAGGGGTGCAGCTATTATGAAATCAGTTAACTTATATTTACAATGAGTAGAATTGTCTCTGGTGCCTCTTGCCATGTTACAGCAGAGAATGGTCCCTAATGAGAACTGCAGAGGAAATGAAAACCCCAGTTTGTGTGTTTTCACTCAGCTGAGACGTACATCCAGCAGCAACGTCACAAACCTGCTGCCATGTTTGCTTCTTATTGTCTCACAACCATAGCATTGAAATATCCATCAGAACATAGCCAATAATGTGACTCAAGCCTTCATGAAGTGTATCTTCTGTTTGTTGCTCACACCTGCAGTATTCCGCCCAAGTGTCTTTAAATAGTTAATTATTTTTTTGGGGGGGGGGGGGGGGGGGGGATTTGTGACTGAATATTTAGTCTGTGTTATGTTAAATCATATCTTGCTTAAAGCCAATCAGCAAGCTGTAGTGGCAGGGAGATGGAGACATTTATACAATAAATATGAATGAAAACGCATTCATATATCCATGCACACAGATCGTGACACCACTATTGTCCTCACAATCTGAATCCTTAAATAAATCCGGTGCCCAAAGGCTGTGAGGCTTATTAATATTGCAGCACCGTCAGTATTCATAATGAATGAGAACAAGTGTGAAGACTCAGAACGGCTGAGGCTGTAACAATGCAGGTCACGCAGATAATCAGCATGCCTTGACAACCCCCATCTTAACTGACAGGCTCACATTTGGCACTGCACTGAAATGGATAATATATTGCTGTTAGCATAAACGATGGAATCTGAAAATGTTTTGATATTATGAGCTTACAAAATGGATTTAAAACATCTTATCTAACTTCGCCATTGTCCTGTACTGTCATAATAACACAGTAGAGAAGGGAGACCTCTCAAATCTCCTGAATTGTCCTTTTATAAATGATTCACATTTTGCCATTAAAATGTCCTGTGACATCTTTTATGCCTGACCTAGCTCTGAAGGTGGTGGCAGCGGAGTGCCACAAGGTGCTGTACTGGGCCATCTCGTACTTGCACCACGTTGATGTCAACTCCAAGTTGGACAACCATGGTTAAGTGCTTCCTGATTTAGATCCACTTGAAGAGGGTATGGGGCAAACTGACATCCTTGCTTTTTTTTTTTGAGTTAAATGTGAAGTGCTCAATCGGGTCGCCAGGCTTCTGCTTGTCTGCAGAGCTTTGCCTCTCAGTAATATTCTTCTGCACTATCTAAGTTGCCTGATTGGAAGTCCTGCTTGATTTCATTGTTCGACCACTGCTCACTACCTCATGGCTCCCTACAACTTTAAACAAAAAGTCAACCTACAACCACCTCAAACAATCTAACATAATGATATGGTTATTTTATTCAAGGAGATCTTAAAAGACAGCTGCTCCACAATGGTTACTGTAGAGTTTTCATTCACCATGACACCACTGTGCCATGCTTTCGCATGCCATCACAGAAAATGACATTTTCAGGTGCCACTTTGAGAATAGGAACACAAATGTTTTGTGCGCCTCTGAATATTACCCAATCACCTCAAAGTTACAACCTCAGACTTAGTTCAGACGGGGAAACACATATCAATCATACATTGTTAATCTAATGATATTAAAGAGTTATTAAGGTCTAAACAACACTTTGTCATGTCCTGTCACGGCATATACTGTTTTAAATGCAAATATCCAATTAAAGGAAAAAAGGTTCTATGAATGTGCACACATCAGCATTATTTTCTATACAACAATGGAAATGGTGTCATGTTGTTGTTTCTGCCGTTTCTCCTTTACTGTCATCCCCACCTTTACTTTAAAGCTATTGCTGAGCATCAGCTTGTCTGATATTTGAATATTCAGCAAACAGATGTGCACACATCCGTGTACAAAAACACACTCCACCATTTTCTTTCACCTTCTTTCAACATTGACACTCACACAACTTGCCTTGTTTCTCTCTTCCAATCTGTCCATACTTTACTCACACACACACACACACACACACACGCACACACGCCTTCATTCTCTGGTGGAGAAACACCAGGTGCACTCTCAGCAGTGACTCTGGCCCATGACAGATTTCAGCCCTGCTGTGCCATGGGGTATACGATGGCAAAGCCTCTCCATACATTTATTTTCTCATCTGTCCTCTACCCTACAACCGATACCACTTTTGTCAACTTACACAGATTGAAATAAAAATGAATGGGGATATCCTGTTTTAGTACTCAAGTTTCAAAGTCTTCGGTCTACAAAGGTTTGTGTAGGTGTCCCTGTTTTCTTAGAAACTTTTAAAAGAAATGTGGAACACTGAATTTTAAAAGATGATACCGGTACATGAATTCCCAAGCATCAAAGGTCAACTTGAAATCAATGCGACCGTGTGAAAAGGGTCACGATGAACCTGTTTGGAATTTACCCGGATCCGTTGCTGACTTTGGCTTTGACAAGATTTTTGGCAGTTCCTGCTGATTTATTTTATTTTTTTGCCATTTTGGAAAAAAAATTATTACTTTGTTTCACTCACTGTTCTAATCGCATAGATTTCAGCCTCAGTTGGCAGCTATTTTCAGAGAAAAAAGCTCTAAAAACCCAAAGTACACTGCATGATAAGCATCAATACAGTTAGGGATTTGCTTGTGGACTAATTAACAGCTAAGGAGCCGGATTGCTTTCCTCTTGTGTGGAGCCCAAAAAGACAAGTCAAATGAAAACAACACTAAAAAGAATAATTATATTTCTAAGCAACTGTTGATGTGAAAATAAGCAACTGTTTCCTACCAGGTTCACCATGAACCTAAGAAGTGATAATATATCAGTGTTGAGTTCAAACTTTTTTCAATCACCCAAAGAAGCCAAAATGATTCCTATCATAACAACAATAATAATAATTAACAATGTACAAAGACAGCAGTCAGATTAATATTTAATTTTCAGAAAATGTATTCTACATACTTATTATGAATAAATGTTCTTATGATCTGCTGAACCACAGTAAAGTAGTAGTCTAAAAAAACACACACACAATGCGCCTTTATTTTTATTTCACCTCAAACATCAAGAGCTAATAAAAAAAGGAAAAGTCCTCAGTGTAATGTACTTGTAGCAAGATGGTGCATCTATAAACACAACGATAAACCAGAAGATCTTTTTCTAGTCAACAGGTGTCTTTTACTACTGATTTGCAAAATGAATAATTCATAGCGCTCTTCCACCTTTAAAATATGTCCCATCTCATTCATTATTAAGGTGTCTTTTCACTGTGGTAGGAGGAACCTTCAATTATTCAAAACAATATAGAGCTGAGCAAAGGGGGTTAATAGGGCTTTTGCTGGCACTGAGCAGTAGGAGGCACGGTGGGTGGGAAAGATTTATGATACATGTTTAATGGAGGGATGAGAGACTATGGCACAGGGGGGAAAGAGGTGTGAAACTGTGAGAGAGCGAGAGAATGAGATGGAACGCAGTTTGCGAAGATGGCAAAGCATCAGGACAAGCATACAGCAAACAGAAGACCTCGGTGCAATGTTTTCATTGCAAGAAAAATGTCCATCTCAAAATGCACGGACAAATCCTACTCAACATTTTAAACTCAAAAGCCTACCACAACAAAAAATACTTTATATTCAAAGTCACAAAAACAGATATTCTCACAGTTCTGACTTTATTCTTAGTGTCACAGGCCGCTGAAGGAGAGAACCCAAATGCACGACAGGAAACGATCTGCAGGTGAGCATAGGAGCACAGGTGACAGGAATGAACTGATTGCAGGAGGAGGATCTGGGAAGACAGGAGAGGTTATTGCATGGAAAAATGCTAGTTGTCCTTATGCTGTCTCTGAGGTGAGCGATTCTTTCAACATTGTGTTTGTAATTCTCTACAGTACAAGGAGATTTATGGCAATAAAAACACAAACAGGAGGACAAAAAAAAGATATAAATAAATAAACGTTATCAAACAACAAACAAACAACCTGTCTGGTGCACACTCACCATGTAACATGCTATCATTTAAAAAAATAATCAGATATACATTTTTGCAAAGCGCAGAGAAAGTGATGTACTGTTCAAGGACGCATTAACGGGTCACACCGCTGATTACAGGCACAAGTTTCCTGTTTCCTTTCTCAGACTCGTGACTTTTCTAATATGGGGCACAGCATCAAATTAATTGCTCAGCTACCTACAGTATCTGCAATATTCAAGTGGTTAGAAACAGCCATCACATCCAGCTCCTCCAGCCATTCATTCATTACACAAATCCACACGGCTCTCCCTGTAATTGATCAAAAGCGATAATTTTCCAATGTTATCCTTATCATTACTAATTGATTTAATGATCCATGCAACCCATAAATAATGTAATAGATGGGAGATTAAGAATTTAACTGTCCACTGCTATTAATGTGATCAAGATGTAACAAATGAATGAGCTACATTTCACTTCATTTAATCAAACTCAATTTTATGTCGTCCAGTTTCTGCCCATATTTCCAGCCAGCACACAGATATAAAAATCAGTGTCAGTAATTTCGTTTAGCCTTTTGACTTAAAAGTAATTTATAAAAAAAAAAGCACACTTTCAATTCTAAATATAAAGAAACCTTATTGGGGTCCACCCAATCTCATTTCCCCCTTTTTCTCCTTCTCTATTTAAAATGCCTTTAGAAATGCTGCAGCTCACTTTATGGACGTGGCTAAGCAGCATTTTGGAGGACAAAGTTTTGCAGTTTGATCAAACACTGCTCTGTAATATACTGTAATATAAAGGTTACCGGTACTAGAACCAGGAAACAAGTCCTGACCAACATTTAACACACACCAAGTCATAAATTGTATCCATGATCTGTGCACTGCAGTGTGCCTCAGCAGTAGTTAACAGAGCACTGCCGGACATGTGATTAAGACAATCATGAGCATAATTATGCATGCACAATCTCAAATGTCATCGATAACTGCCTCATTCTGCAGTGCAGCTGAACTTATTCCGTTTTCTCTTAAAGGGAAAATGACATCAATTAACTATGATCAAAAAGGAACGGAAATCATTCAGTTTCGAGTGTAATTACTGACAAAAGTACCCTTTCAGTTGGATCTCAAGAGTACAGCTATTGAGCCCTGTTTTGTCCAATGATGGCTTTGGTACACAGGCAAGATATTCTGCCTGTGTCGCACCCTGTGAAAATCGAGAAGTTGATGCCTCTTCATGTTAAAAAGCTGAATAAAAGAAAACACTCTGGGTGGCTGTCTGCCTTTAAGGCCTTTCCTCCTGATTTGGAACGCGTAGATGAGTAACATCACCCCAAGTTACAGGAAGCTCCAATTGACCCAATTAGTTTTCTAGAATAAGAGTACATGTCGCCACATATTTTGATTTCATTTTTGACCCACCTGTATAAAACAACACACAAGGCAGAATCGGGGATTTCAGTGCTTGACATGTTTAAAAGAGTGTCCTGATTTGGTCCATTAGTTCTTAATTTGCCCAACTATAAACTGCCCCCTCCCCCCCCACAATATAAATCTGAATGGGCTCCATCGTAAAAACCCAGATTAGGATGAGCATCTGAAAACGAGGGTGATTTCTGATCGTCTAGTCTTCAAGAGGATGGATGGATGGTTGGTTTTCAGGCTCTTGGCTTGGTAGCAAAAGTCTTCTCTACCCAGTGTGTCTGTTCCCATGCCAACAAACAAAGAGAAATGCACGTTGTAAACAAGTTCAAAAACAGAGTCGTTAATTCTGACTGCCGGGATATGTGATTGGCCGCTGCAGTGTCAGCCATCGGGTTGCATTTCTCTGCAGATCCACTGCATTTGTATTTTCTTTTGAAGCTTCCACAGGCCACACCGCCTCATCCTGATACACTGTAAATGGATGGGAATGGTGTTTTCAATGTAATGCCTGATTTGGTCTGACTGAGGCGTGTGATATAAAATGAGATTTTTGTGTCTTGCCAGACAAAATATACCACAGCCAGAACAAGCGCAAACACAAAAAGAATGTTTATCACCAGCCAGTCCATGCGTCTGATTTTTGGACAAGACTAAGATATTTTTCATTAAAATAAAGCAGTAATCTGGATTGGATGGACAAAAGCCTGCAGTGTGTGAACACAGCCTAAAACAATCAACGCTCTGAATTAATTCCCTCCTCTCTCCTCTCCCTCATTCCTGCTTCTCCTTGTCGCTGAAAAAGGAGATTGAAAGCTGCAATACCACCACAGTCTCAATGTATATCTGTGAGCAAGAGAAAGAGAGGGGGGGGGGGGTGAAAATATGTCTGAATTCTGAAAAAGGAGAGGGTGGGCAGTTGGTTTGTTCAAGGTAACTAAATTTTGCCCCAGGTGACAGTTTGCACAAACTCCCATGAAGCTCTCTGCAAAGAGGAGAGAGCTGCATGCTGGGTCGCACAGAAACAATGGACTAATTAAGGCGAGGCTCTCGACGCAGGGTTCATTGCAAGCTTTTGGATCTCGGCTGGACGATGGAATGAGCGGGGAGGGATTTTTCTCCTGATTAAATTTAGATCAAGGGAGCTGACACAATCTGGCTTTGGTTCTGCTTAATGAATGGTTCCAATTATTTTAGCCGCTGGTTCTATCTGCCTTGACTGCAGGACACACACTTACACACATGCTGTGGTACCTCAGTGACTCACTAGATATTGTATGGTACTATCAAACCCAAACTTCTACGTATAAGGCTTCACCGATACATTATCAAACATCTTTTTCCACAATAAAGTTCTACAGTGCTATACTGAAGGAAAGTGGCGATGTGTCTTCAAAATGCTGCATGCAGATGTGCTAAATTGAGCAAATAAAGCCATAGACTTATTCTACCTCAACCGTATCAAGACGAAAGATGGATTTGGAATGTAAACAGAGGCATATGGTAAGACTTTGCCGAGATTAAGCTTTCTTATGTGGTGTCGGTGGAAGGAAGGAGACAGCCAGAGTTTGAAAATCTAATTAACAATTATTATTTATTTTATGTTGGTGCAAATGTGCATGTGAGAATGTGAATGTGTCCATCGGCAATGAAAGAGATACACCAGAAATAAAGATGCTGAATTATGATCATAGCTCAGAACTGGCAATCACAGGAGAGAGAAATCTCTGACCTTTCTATACCCAAAATATTTGTGCTTTATATTTGTCTCCTCCAATCTGACTTGCCAACATTAATAACAGGCAGCCCAAGCGTCTATCAGTCGGCAGAAGCTTGGGCGGAATATTGCTTCATCATTTTGCTTTCTTGTTTTCCCTCTCTCCAAGACAAAACAAGGAAGGGGCTGTTTTAATCCCCACATATTCTTTGCATTATGGGTAAGACGATACACGCTGCAAACGGTTCAGAGCCAGTTTGGTGCTATCATCTGAAACTAAATGAAACGTTTAGCCGTGGGACATGGACCCCTAAGGATGTGAAAGCAGACAGCGTATGAAGCGCTGCTTAATGAGGGAGCATTTGAACATTTTTAATAGAAAGTAGTGCCATCTTCTGTGGCCAAAAAACTCAATCAGCAATATGCTGGGACATTTAGAAAATGGGATACTTCACTTCCTCTGTGACGGAGCAACATCAACCAATCCTCAGCACTTATTTACTCGTGGCACTCCATTTTGTCGTATATGTCTACATCTGCCCTCGCTCCTTTTTTTTTTTTACCACAGGTTAGAGTCATTTGAAGTCTATGATGGAAGAAACATTAAATAAGACACTTTTGGCTCAGCTGCAACCTGTGCTATTGAGGAGCCGTTGGACTGCAAATGGGGTGCAGTGCAGTATGGGAGCTGCTGCCATACATATAGATTACGCTTGTCACTGCTGATCTGCGTGGAATGGCTGGCCATTACTGGAATGATCTCAGGCCGCATACGAATTGCACATTGCATAAGCGGAGTGCAGGTGGACAATGGGCACGAAATAGATATTTGATGGAGACAAGTAGCATGTACTGTAGGCTTAATGGCGAAAGACAGATGGCAACATTAACTGTGGCAAAGTGTTTGCCAACACACATGCACACATACCCACAAACTGCAAGACACGTGCAATATGCACACACGTGTGTTCAAACCCACGCGCAGTACACACATGGAGTTTCCAAAGCAGATAAAGCCATCAGTAGAATTAATACCTCTATGCCTTAATGCTCCGGGCCAAAGCCCTAACAGTAAACACATCACTCACAGTGTAAGCGTACCGGCCAAGAGAGCAGCCCAACGATAGGGAAGGACGGGAAATGATTTAAGTGTACGTCGCAGCTGAGTAGAACAAAAGCAATGAGAAGTAAGTTAGCTTAGGTGGCTAGGCAGGGTGGATATTTTCCTATGTGTTTTTGACAGGTTTAAATATATATATATATATATACCGTAATTGCTGAACTATTATGCGCACCTGTGAAAAAGCCGCACCCACTGAATTAAAAAAAATATATATTTTGTACTAAAATAAGCCGCACATATTCGTAAGCCGCAAGTGCATTGAGACAAATGATATTTAACGGAACACGGCTCGTAACGATATCCGCAGCAGGTCTCCAAGGTGAACAGCCTCTGGCATGTTAGAATAAGGGAAGTCGGCAAATCGGATCCGTAACTTCGGGATAAGGATAGCTCTAAGGGCTGGGTCGGTCGGGCTGGGGTGCGAAGCGGGGCTGGGCTCGAGCCGCGGCTGGGGGAGCAGTCGCCCCGTCGCCCTCCCCTCTCCGCCCGTCGGAGGCTGCGCGGCGCGCGCGCCCGCCTGGCGGGGTGTCCCCGTCCCCCTTGCCCCCGTGCCCCTCATCCTCCGTCCGCGGGAGCGTGGTGCGGCAGGGGTGGGGACGCCCGGGAGGTCGAGGGGGTGGGTTCCTTCCCCGCTACGCGGCGCGTCCGACGCCGCGTAGCGGATGGCGGACAGGCGGCGGGGACCGGGTACGGCGGTCCGGCGGCGGCGACTCTGGACGAGTGCCGGGCCCTTCTCGCGGATCTCCCCAGCTACGCGCAAGCGGGGCTTTCCCTCCGGGCGGGCGGGCGTTAATTTTGTAACGAAAATAAATAGGCTTTAACGAAACACGGCTCGTAACGAAAGTGGGAAAATATAAGTAAATTTGCCGCGTCGTTGCATAAACCGCAAGGTTCAAAATATTGGAAAAAAGTAGCGGCTTGTACACCGGGAATTACGGTACATTTAATTATACAATGAGATCTGACTTGAGATAATTTTATCCCTCTTTAGACAATTTAGCTTCTTTTTCGAGATTAAGCTG
The DNA here is from genome assembly GCF_040956055.1 of Brachionichthys hirsutus. Taxonomy (NCBI): domain Eukaryota; kingdom Metazoa; phylum Chordata; class Actinopteri; order Lophiiformes; family Brachionichthyidae; genus Brachionichthys; species Brachionichthys hirsutus. The sequence continues at coordinate 6,575,679 of NC_090905.1, forward strand.
CCTTTCTTGATAGGAAGTATCTGTATCCAGAAAGAGAAGGCGCCGTGTTGATAAGAACTGATGAACAAGTTGAAAGAGATCAAATGAGTCTCTTCTTCCCTTACGATTAAAGAACCAGATATTTTTTTTGGGGGGGGGGGGGGGGGGGGGTGGTCCAAAAAGATTTTAATTAGAACTACTGCTGATTAATCTTATCGAGCTTCAACAGATGATAGTAAAGTGTTTGGGAATGGACAGAGGCCTGGAATGATGGGAAAGTTGGAACAGTGGAAGGAAAATAAAGGAATGGAGATGCACAGGATGCTGCCAGTACCTTAGGGAGGGGGGAATTGTATGGGAGGTTAGGGCAGGTCTGTGTCAATCACACAGACCTGAGCCGTGGTTGAGTGGGAGGCGGTGATGGACCAGAGAAGGTTCCCAGGGGCACATATGGGACACGTTTACATGGGTGGGCAAATGAGTGAACCAAGGCTGCACTGAAATACATAAATACATTGGGTGAGATTTTAGGGGGAAAGAGAGAGCAGCAGAAAGGGAGAGTGGCTTCACTGTTCAGGGCCTAACATCAAACAGGACCCGAGGCTGTGGAGAACTAGTGTGTGCAAGAGAAAGAAAGGAGGACATTGAAAGAGAGGATTAAAATGTGTGAGTTACTGCGGGCTTTGTTCAGAGGACATCACAACCGATTTAGAGAATACACCCAGACAAGACCGGTGAGAGATAAATGAATCAAGAAAAGGCACCTTTTGTTTCATTTTTCCTGTCGGCTTTGTAAACTTGATTTCTCAATCCGTGCGACCTAAAGGAAAGAGCTAAGTGGACGGAGGACATGTGTCTTAAAGCAGGACAAAAGTGTTAGGATCAACGCACAACATTACTGAGACAGAAGAAATATTTTACAGCTAATACACGGCTTGAATCTAGAATCAATCTGGTGATTTTTTTATTAGAAACAAGGAAAGAGAACCAGGAAATGCAATTCATCCTTATTGAACATTTAGGATCTTAAGATTAACTTTGAATTTGGGATGAGGTAACCCACCTGCATGATCCTCTAGCAGCCAGGAGAGAAAGATGGGGGGGGGGGGATTTAGGCCGCTGGAAAACAATACACAAATAAATCAATATTGATTAGGGACTGTGACACGAGGAAAAAGCAATGAAAAAGCTGGACTTGGAGTTGAGCTGGTTTTATGTGCTCTTGTTTGGTTGAACTCTTGTGAGTAACACTAGCTGCTGGTTTCAGTTGGACGAGTAGGCAAGCAACCATCCATCCAACGTTACATGCATTATTATGCAATGCTCTTGCCAGATACATCTAATAATCCTCCGTTGCAGACATTCTGGAGCGTCCAAAAAAAAAAATCAGAAATAAAACTAAAGCATCTGTAGAAGAACAAACATATGGTGAAGTTCTAACATCTGAACAGAATCAACATGGTCATCCGTAGAACTTGAAAGACACAGCATTTTTGGAATAACTGCTGGGAGAGAGAAGCACAATTAATAAATTATAGGCAGCAGCTTGTGGAAAAAGCAAAGAACTTTGATAGGGAATTGCCTCTGAATGTGCTGCTAGTGAAACAGAGACATGCAGCATTTTCTTGTCAAACATTTAAAGGCCTTAAACCTGATAAAGGTTTCTGCGTGGTGCTGGCCACCCACAGACTCGCTTCCTGAGAAGTGTGTGAACTCGCACTGAATCACGGAGGGGGGAAAAAAATCATGTTAAAGTCTAAATCACAACCCCTGCATGAACAAAACATGTCAGCACAGCCAAAACAGTGTTGTGAGGCACATACAGGTGTCAGGAGAAATTAAAAGTCATGCATTTGAATGTTTTTCACATCTAATCCGGGAAATGTTCTCCAGAGACAGGCTATCACTTTAATGTTTCTGGCAACATTTGGGAAAAATCTGACCATAGCGGGTCTGCACAGTGTTCCAATGGCTGCCTTCTGACACTCCTCTCTAAACACACACACACAACTGTAAGTTGCTTCACACAGACCCACTCACACCAGAAGAATTCCCATATGTGTGTGCCTTTAAGCAACAAAAGCCTTTCCATTGAAATATAGAGGTCTACCGACTTGTAAATTGCACTTTGCTCCCTCTCTATCTCTCCCTCGTCTCTATTCTCCTCTCTTTCTCATACTTCACCCGGGACATCCGGATGAGGCTCTTGAACTCCCTCCACTTCTCTTCTCTGTTTGCCTGCTGCAGTAGGGTGGGAGCTGACAGCCAATAAAAGAGCAGCCTGTTTCTACTTTCACAAAGAATTGTAAAAAAAAAGAAATCATGGGGGGGGCGCAGATCCTTTCTGCATTGAGTGGTTTGTTTTTCATCCTCTCAGTGTACTTTGCTCCAGATTTTGGCCTCTTTTAACGTAGTCTTAATAAGAGGGAGGGAGTGATTCATGACTACGAGTTGCCAGTTGGGGCTCGGCCTTCTAGCCAAATTGTTTGTGTGTGTGTGTGTGTGTGTGTGTGTGTGTGTGTGTGTGTGTGTGTGTATAGCAGTATATATGTAGACGTTTAATGAGACCGCCATCAAGTCAACATGTTAAAGGATTAATTATCTTCAGCAGATGACAGCCTTGATTTGTAGTGTTGATTTGAAAGGCGCACAGATGAGAGACAGCACCATTCAAAGCTGGGAGGAATAGAGCAAACCGTCTGTTGCTGAATAAACCAGATACTCCCTAGAGATTTGTATCTGAAAAAAAAATTGTTTGCCTTTTATTTAAAAAAAAAACACTTGAATACATCAACAGCCATCTTTTCGCAAAATAAAAAACAGGGTATATAAAGTATTTTAATAGGGAAACCAGGTCATCTGTGCATCTGTCGTTTGAATCAAAACAGTGTACTAGACACTATGGGATGGCTTTAATGCCAAATCTGCATATCCTCCAACCAATGAACTCCTAAAAGTTCTGTGGATGTTTGATAGGTATAGGAGACTTCTTAAAGAACAGTCTGTCATTTCATTTTTAAATCTCGCAATACAGCCTATATAAATAGCATTTTGCATTATAACGAGCTCATGAATAATTCAGGTTGAATACAGAAAGCCTCGTGGGCTGTGCTTGTTGTTATTGTTACTTTTTTTCTTTGCTTCCATGGCACTCTCCTTGGCCCCAAGCTATACCCTCCGTCCCTTCAGAGGTCCACTCCTTAACTCGTTTGTTCTGTTCAGAGGAAATCACTGTAGGTGGCGTGTGTGTGTGTGTGTGTGTGTGTAGAGCATCAGCGACTGTGGTTACATGAGAGCAGCAGCCATTATTGCATAGCTGGTTGCAAACATCTACCCATGGAGGTTTTCTTGAGGTGCATGATGGTCAGTTTTGTGCCGATGGTCTTTTTTTATTGTGTCGAGGCGCTTCAGTTTGAACTGCGCTTCACCACAGAGCCAACCATAAACACGTTGGGACATCAGGCAAAGACCCCATCGCTAAAAGAGGAGTGTTTTGGGGATGTTTGTCGGTACTCGGTGGAATATCTTCATGGGTGGTTTATAAGGGGGTCGACAGTAGTCCTTCTCAAATGTGCTAATTTGAGTGGCTATTTTGGGGTCCACTTTGTCAAATTCACCAGCAGAGCACAAACATTTGCCTGGTATTCTTCCCCTAACACTGCCCCTGTTTGATAATACTATGGTGTTTTATCCTAATATCAGCATATTAACATGTTCACAATGGCAATGTTCATCTAACAGTTGCTAATAAATATTAAATGCAAAGTACAGCTGAGGCTAATGAGAATGTCGCTAATACTATCAATTCATTGATTTAACATGGACCACATGTCTCAGTTAAAATTTTTGCAACTCAACTCAATTATCGTGGCACCATGGGGATAAGTGCTAAATTCCATGGAACTTCATCTAACAGTTGTTGAGCTATTTGGGACAAAAGGGGTGGACCGACATATCTAGGATTTTAACCTACAAGGCAACTACTCCCGTAAACTTTACTGTTGTGGAATATGTTTCAAGTTTGAAGAGCATTTAATGAAACCAAAAGGAAAAATAAAGGAAATACCCCAGTGCTTCAACAACTGCTTAATCTGAAGCATGAAAATTCAGTCTTTTTAATTTCATTACACTGCTGATACTCGGCTTCTCTTTGAGTCCCCCTGCCTGCTGCCTTCGGCCTCTCAACTTAAATGCAGGTAGAGGAAGGGCAGCAGGGCTGCTGGCTCAGCAATAAATAGCCCTTGGAAAACAATCTGTGGAACAGGAGAGGGGAGGATATTTTGAGAATTCAAGACTGAGAGGGAAGAAGAAGAAGAAGAAGGCCGAAGAGAACGGAAGCACAGTTGGGGAGTCAGAGAAGGGGAAAAACAGATGAGGATGCATAGGGAGGAATACTGGCAGAAATGTAGCATGTCTTTGTTTCTTCATTAAACTCTTCCTGAATTGTGTTTGGATTTGCAAGGCCAGTGGTCTTCACAAGGAATCTGGACATTTACAATAATTAACCTCCATAAGAGGAACGATAACGCTTCAATGCAGAATTAGAAGAGTGTGACATTTGAGAAGAAAATAAGAAGTTAAAATATAAAATGAGACTTTGTTTTAGCGAGTTGAAAAGTGCTTGGCCACTACATAACAGTTCTGTATATTGGAAAGTAACACAAGTGGGGCAAATGTAATACAAAGGCATATAGCTGTGATTGACAATTGGAGTTCTGTGGCCACATCAGCTCCACCAAATATTGACTGAAAACTTCCGCATCTAATGTTACTTGCCAGTGGAAAAGTTCCAGTCTGTCCTGAGAGTGATTGTTGGTTCGGTGGCCAAACTCTGGTCATCTGCCAAACAGTAATTCATACTTCACCCATTTTATAGAATCAGATTAGCCTCCAGTACCATTCTCTCTACTCTGTGGTCCCACCATCCATCCACACAGCTCCCAGGCTGACTAAATATAATCATTATTTTATTTGAAAGCAACCACAAAAATGTCTGCTTAGAAAGACAGAGCCATATCCCAGGCATGCTGTGTGCTGCAGAGCAAGAAGAAGAAGACAGATGTATTTAAAAGTAAAACCACAATATACAAATCTATATGAAATAAAAAATATTTAGATAATAATAATAAATAATAGATAATTAAATAGGTGGACATTTTTTAATTGTTAAAAATATATTAAATTAAGAAAGCATTGGGGAAATGCTGACCTCCTCAACTCTGTTCTTTTTCTGAAAATTACTTTTTGCTCTGGGTATTAGTAAATTACCAAAACCTGACTGAAAGACAGGAAATCTGTCTTGAAGAACTGATTGGTTTCAGTGTCTCATAAATCTAAGCAGGCATGTAAAGTGCCATGTAGGATTGTCTCTCCAAGACAAATGATGGCATCAGTCATTTCAGCAAAGACCTCGATTTGACATTGTGTTAAAATTAAAGTGTCAAAGTAAGGTTAGGTGCTGTTTTACAATGGTGTCCCTGCACATACAGAGCAGGTCTGAGGAGACTACACTGATGGGAATGTTTTTTAACACACACAGAGGAATTTTGACCCACTCATGGAACAGTGTAGGGTCCAGTTACTTAATAGAAGTGACCTTCTTATATGGAAGTAAGACAAATTTGAGCAAACAAAAAATACAGAGCTGCTACTTGTGTTCCATTGTGCTGTGACACAAACTTGGGTAAAAATACAATTTGATGATATTCACATTTTTTGACAGCTTTACCATCATCTGGTGTCAACTGTAAAAGTGTGGCAGGATGAGGAACGACTCAGAGACGTAGGTGGATTAGCTCTTTACTGTTCAGATGCCAACGACAGACTGAATGCAAACTGAGCGCCAAAACATTATGGGCGCAACACCACGCCCATTACCCATGAACCTCTTGGGTGAGAGACCTATTCTAAGTGGTTGCCACAATAGTAAAGATCCTCGTAATTTAAATATGCAAGCTCCTGCACTGACGCACCTGCTTGATATATAAATGCTACACTGTTAGCAAGTGAATACAACTTATTTCCATTGCTGATTTCTTACTGGTTCTTGTTTTATTTTACCATTTAAAACAAAATTTGACAAGTGATGTTTTTTAAAACTGATATAGATGTTTCAATGAAATATGCCTCGCAATCTAAATGAGTGGAAAACAAATTTTGTAGCTACACTGAAACATCTTTCATCCTAATGTGTCTGTAAATCTATACCAAACAAATAATCCTCAATCAATAGGCAATGGATTTGAATGTAGGCATTTATTTGCAATAAGTTTTTCTGAAAGATGAACCTTCCTAGACTCTCTGTAAAATAATTTTGGCCTGTCAAACGCCCACAGAGTGGTGAAATAATCAGTCATATAAACAAAGCTCCCACTGTTATGGCTTTTAGTTGCTAGAAAGAAGAGTTAGTGACCCAAAATTCCTGTGAGGTCTGTGAAGTCAAACCACCTGCAGTCGGCCCACACTGCATAAAGACTACTTTAATCTTTAACTACTACCGACACATAAAGATAAAGAATCTATCTGCAGTCGAAAATGGAGCAGTCAGGATGGAAGATTTAAGGTACCCTTCCTGCTGAGTCTCAGAGTCAACTGTTTGCTTTCTCAGTCTAGTGGTTTATAGGCATTTCTTACTGCTGTTACAAATTGTTTCCCTATAGGGTATCTAGTCTAATACGAACATGCATAAAACCACCCTCACTTCATCTTTATTCATCGTCTGTTTCATTGTTTGTTTTGGTTGCCTTGTGAAGACAGAAAATGCCTTTTGACAGAATTTTCTTAAAGATGATTTCCCTAGTCAATTGATTTTGAAGCAGTGGCAATTTAGGCTTCAAATATTTAAGTTTTTTAAATCATTTTATTTTTTTAATAAATCAGAAGGTATTCGAAAGGAAATTTGTGAGAGGACCAGAAGAATGACAAAGGCAGCCTTTCTCTCCACAAAACATTACACAAAGGGGTTTTCATTTGCAGAAATTGGCTGTTATTTTAAGTGACTTTTATAAATGTCTTCTGTGGATGAATAAAATTATTTAAAAAATGAACCAATTAATTTCTATTTTTGCCATACACTTGGCTTGGCTTTTCTGCTTTAAAGGTGTCAATCAAATAAATAAAATGTATATAAAGTAACAGTTATATATAAATCCATCTAAATCCTAAATCCCAGCCTGCACCAGTGTTACCATCCAAACAGCAAGTCACATTGAGCAACTTGAACATTGACCAAACCAGTTCAAATAAAACCTGGTAAATAAAAACGTTGACGACTTCCAGGGAGGAAAGCGTCTTTTATTGTGATTCCTTAGCTCACCAGATACACACATAGAACTCATTCACTCATTCAGCTGTCAAACTACTATCTCCTGGCTGTATTTATGCTTGTGTAATTACTACGGCCAGATGACAGGTTGTTGACAGATGGCAGATAGATGAGCTTTGCCCTTGAGTTTGGACTGTGTCGACATGGTCTGTTCATCAAAAGCATAATAATACCGCAAGCGGATTGCACGGAGTCACGTATACAAATTCAGAACCCCAAGGACACAGGAGCGCTCTCCTCAGAAAACGGATGACTATTATACACTTTGCACTGAAGAAAAATGCAAGTTTGAATGTTCAGACTATTTCCTTCCCCAGGAGAAATCTACCACCATAAATATATTGGCACATAAGTATCTTTGACAGAGAGTTCCCTCTCCTGGGAGCAGTTCACTGAGTGCTTGTTGGGTGAGAAAACTGAGATTTTAAAAGATGTTGGTGCTATCAATCATCACATAGTTTTCATCTGAGAGCAGAGATGGGGGCAGCCATAAAATAACGTAATCCATCAATAAAGCGCTATCGTGCTCACACAGCAACCCTTCACTGCCATCCTGCTTTGATCAGGCTGTTTTGAGAGAACCAACCTGCGGCACACGCACACATACAGTATAACTGTTGCTTGATTTATGAATACAAGTGACAATTAATGTAGCTATGACTCACCATCGCCTTTTGAAAGCCACCTCATTTCACTGCACGAATTAGTCCGTAAGCCTTTAATAAGGTTACTGTATTATTACAGCTGCTGTGCCATTCACAAGCAGAGCCGAGCAGACAGTTGACATCGGCGTTTGAAAACAACAAACTTGTGCTTTGAAATCTGTAAATCGCTGTGCCAAAAAGCTTCACTATCGTCGCCATCTGTTTTGCCTCTGCATAACTTTCAGTCTGAAGCCCGGAGACTGGAGGCTAGGACTTGCTTGGTTGCCTGTAGCTGCTGCCGCCGCTTTGTGATGTGTGCTTTTTGACAAGCAAGAACAAAGTATCCGCTGAGGTTTTTCTGAAACTGTACTGCAGCTGCCGACACTCTGTGAGCACACAGTGTAAGACCGAACAAATAAAGAGTTTAAAGTATTCCCCTACACAAATTACCTGATGATACTGCTGTCACAGTGGACATTAGCTTTCAGCACAAAAATAATGATATTGTTTAAGCTATTGTCAACCCCCCATTACCCAAGTAACAGCAGAGATAATCAATATTTGCAAAGCAAAATACTAAATATATTATTTTATTTGTTATATTACACAGATACAAGATTAGCCATCTGGTTATATTTTTCCTGCCAAGGCAATGAAATGTTTATGACCACACATTATTTTGTCCTTCATTATTTGCAGGCAAATACAGCAAAGCATTTACTTTAATTTCCATTACGCTTCCAGAATCAGTTGCCTTAAAGTTTCTAATTTGTTGCTCACTGTTAATTAGAGTTTGAAGCTGCTAAAATATGTATGTTCTATAGTATGAGCTATGCCCTTTTGAGTGACAGGTAATTCATTTAGTGGGAAAATGTTGTGTCTTCTTGCAAATCTGCCATGCGATCTCAGCAAAGAACACTGGGTTTCATCATGTAGAGATAGTTAGGAAGGGATATGCCGTCATTCATTCTATGTGTGGGCATGTGTGTGTGTGTGTGTGTGTGTGTTCCACACAGGCCTCTGTACCCGTCATCCTGTCTCTAGAAGGATTTAATCTAGTCCCTGAGGCCTTGTGCTCAAAGGCAGTGACAGACAACTGGCAGGGGGTGTGAGAGATATGCATGATACGGTGTACTGTAAGTGTATGCGTGTGTATGCGCCTGTGTGCATTTTTGTTACCTATTGGGAACAATTTCTTGTATAAACCTTGACCTTGTGAGCACCAATAGTCCTCATGGGGACTCAAGACCGGTCCTGATGCAGCTGTTGTTTCTGTCATCCTGGTAACAGTTAGGGGCAAGGTGTTAAATGAAGTTAGCTTTAACTGTGATTTGGTCAAAGGGTTAGAGTTTGGTTCTGGTTGTCCTCACTGATTAGGAGACAAAGCAATATTCAATAACGACAGCTGCACAAACCTGTGTGCGTCTCTGTATGTGTGTGTGTGTGTGTGTGAGCATGACTGTATCTGCATGGTACACAATGCAACAAAGACAAGACTGCACGTGTGTGTGCGTGTCATCCTAAAGCAATGCATTCTATCTAGCCTTATTGTGTGTGCCAGCATACCTACACTATTACTCTTGGGTGTAATTCCTCCCTTGCATGTGCTGTGTGTGTTTTACTACTTTGAATGGTGTTCGTGTGTAGAAAGACATGCCTCACGTGGGAGTACAGTTTTCACAGAGTGAAATGTAAATTTTTATTTGGAATCAACTATTTGTACTGCATTGTGCAATGTGAATTATTTTCCATCCATCTATCCATTTTTTTTGTAGACTAAAGCCGCTCTATCCACGTTGCGGGTCACGGGGGTTGCTGGAGCCTATCCCAGCTGACTATGGGTGAGAAGCGGGGTACACCCCGGATGCATTGCCAGCGCGTCACGGAGCTGTATTATTCATATTATGAATTTAAAGAGGATGCATGATTCATCTCAGAGTTCACTTTTGAGCTTGTGGTTTGTTTGAAAAACAAGAAGAAGCATTACTAATAATGAAGAATGCAATGCATTTGAAAGTACTTTCAAAAATGCCGAAAGCATATAATGGGTTAAGATTATCTTGTCAGATTGATGATGTTATTTCAGACTGTCAGTATCTAATTTTCCTTTGTTTTGTAGTCGATTATTTGCCACCTTTGATCAACCCTCCATTTTTGTAATTCTAATGCACAGCCAAATATGGCAAGTCTGACATTTAAGTACTGCATTGCCGCTGAACACTATACTCAAAAGATTCTTTATCCAAAATGATTCCCTTCACCCTCCAAGCCACATCATAGTTTACAGTAGACAGATTTGCTTGTCACTTAAAGCCTGTATAAAGATTGATATTTCATGTACAGGACTCACTGTTAATTATAGAGCTGCACAGCTGCAGGTGAGTGTTAATAGTGAGTTATCATAAAGCTCTCAGGCTGTGAATGGTTTCACTGGATAAGCAGCAGTCCTGTATGTCAATCTACAGGGGGCTACTGTTGCACCCCAAAGCCATTTCACTGTTACAGTTGCTGCTGCTGGATTGGAGACGCACTTACACCACAAGGAGCTGCCTTGCGTGTGTGCGTGCCTGTCCGTGTGTGAATGGCTTGTCTCCTTGTGTGTTGCAAGTTGAAATACGTACAACTGGTCTATATACCTCGTACCCTGTCATTCTATCAGTGTCCTTCATCTGTGTGGTTTTTATTGTTCAAGTGTGTCACTGTGTTTTGGCAGAATGTCAGATCCAACCCGTACGACAGAACAACAGAACCCCAGTTTCCATGCCAAGACACACAGTGGCATCTAATTCCCCATAATCCACCCTGTCTCCAGGCAGGTGATCCTTGTGTGTGTGTGTGTGTGTGTGTGCACGCGTATTCTGGTGTCATCAATAAGATATGGTTACTGTCACAATGCTTTAGAAACTCATTTTCCCATCAGCCTGTCAGTCCCTGCAGTAGTCGGCAGACTAAGCCTGTCACTGCCCTGGTTAAGCCTTAAAATTTGCCAGAGGGGGTAGTGGGGCTATTAAATATCAAAATAAGGTCACTTTGGTAGTTCCATCAGTCATTGTGTCGTCGACTTGTCTAATACTAGTGTAAGCAGTAATATGTGGAAGATAAATCTTCCGCCATCTGCCTTGTTACCATTTTCTAAAACTGTAGTGTGTTTGAGCTTTTTTCTCAAGATATATATATATATGTATGAATTGATTATATGAAAAAATGGACAGTTCTGTCTGTTTTAGAAACAAGCTCGCATACAAAACGTCTCACCAAGCCTAATGAAAGAATCAAGGGAGATTGAAGGAAAGGTTAAAGCATTTTTCTTACCATTGTTACATCTTACACCTTGCTATTAATATATGTAACACAGAACAGTCGGCATCAGTTACCTTTAAAAGTGCAACGGCCAATGTGGAAACATCGACACCCGGCCGGCTGGACCAGTCGTGTAACTTGGATCACTCATCTGCGCAGTCTCTCAGGAAGACATGCCCAATTGCATCCATAAGGCTGACCTGGGGTACAGCCAAAAAAAAATCATAAAGTTGAAACTTTCTCAATCTTTTCCACTTTGCAATGAAATGTGACTCTCCATTCCTACATTATCATATTATAGGCCTCTGTGATAAGCCAAGTAACCATTTCCTACCCTTAGCGTCACCAAAATCAAAAGACTACCGTAATTCCCGGTGTACAAGCCACTACTTTTTTCCAATATTTTGAACCTTGCGGTTTATGCAACGACGCGGCAAATTTACGTATATTTTCCCACTTTCTTTACGAGCCGTGTTTCGTTAAAGCCTATTTATTTTCGTTACAAAATTAACGTCCGCCCGCCCGGAGGGAAAGCCCCGCTTGCGCGGAGCTGGGGAGATCCGCGAGAAGGGCCCGGCGCTCGTCCAGAGTCGCCGCCGCCGGACCGCCGTACCCGGTCCCCGCCGCCTGTCCGCCATCCGCTACGCGGCGTCGGAACCCACCCCCTCGACCTCCCGGGCATCCCCACCCCTGCCGCACCACGCTCCCGCGGACGGAGGATGAGGGGCACGGGGGCAAGGGGGACGGGGACACCCCGCCAGGCGCGCGCGCGCGCCGCGCAGCCTCCGACGGGCGGAGAGGGGAGGGCGACGGGGCGACTGCTCCCCCAGCCGCGGCTCGAGCCCGGCCCCGCTTCGCACCCCAGCCCGACCGACCCAGCCCTTAGAGCCAATCCTTATCCTGAAGTTACGGATCTGATTTGCCGACTTCCCTTATTCTAACATGCCAGAGGCTGTTCACCTTGGAGACCTGCTGCGGATATCGTTACGAGCCGTGTTCCGTTAAATATCATTTGTCTCAATGCACTTGCGGCTTACGAATATGTGCGGCTTATTTTAGTACAAAATATATATTTTTTTTAATTCAGTGGGTGCGGCTTTTTCACAGGTGCGCATAATAGTTCAGCAATTACGGTAATATTGATCATTACTTAAAGCTCTTCAGAGAAAAGAAACTTTCCCAAAAGTTTCCCAAATTATTGCACTGTTCCTCTGCTAAAGTCGCAGAAGTCGATGCTCCATTCTGTGACGGTCAGGATTCAGTGTTGGTGTTTCATCAAGCAGAGCTCCAGTGGCTGCCAGAGTGTCTGTCACATTACCTGAATGTTCCTTCTCGTAAAAAATAATTCCAGATGTGTATTGGCAAAGTTCAAGTCTGTGAAGGCACACATTCATGAATGCGCCGAGACAAATACATGAACTCAAACATAAGTTCATACCCCAGAAAGCGCCACATAGACATCTGTTACAAAACACGCTGCTTCTTCCAGGCAGGGAATCATCACCACAACTGTCATTCCACATATGTTAACGTCCTCACTGCATTTGTCAATCATCTAATCAGTTATTCCAGCTGTCAATCATTTTCTTCGCGACCAGTCATCACAGCAGGAAGTCAAAGTTAACACCAGACCCCTGCTGCTCCCCAGTGCAAACTCTTGACCCCAACCAAAATGCACTTGGTCTCCCTCCAACCGACATTCTGACTCCCAGCTTTTACCTTTCTCTCTCTCTCGCTCTCTTTCTCTCTCTCTCTCTCTACCCACTACTCAACACCCACATTTCTGGACTCAAGCAGCTCCATCCAGTACTCCGTGCACCCTCTCCCCTTCATCTACATCCCCCCCACCCATCTGTGCTTAGGCTGTTTTCCAACTATTCCTGGTATTTTGCCTGAGTGACAGTTTTTATTAATGTGATCAAAAATTAAAGGGCATTATTAAAAAAGGGTGAAGGGCGAGCAAATTTGGGAAAAGGCCAACATTTCGGGTGGCAAGGTGAGAAGATCAGGGATGCTCATTTGTGAGCAAGAAGAAACACTGAAAGGTGCAAATAGCTTGTCCAATTATGAAATAACAATTATCTCAACAAATGCCCGCCAGCGTCCTCCGCCTGACAAGTTCGACACCAATAACGCAAAGAGTAATGAGCACACTCTGATTGTGATTTGGTGTGCAATTCTATGTGAAGTTAGTGTTAACTGATCATCACATAATGCATTACCGGCATGTCTAGGAATGTGCGCTACGTGGTTGATCCTGGCCAATGATAAGGCGCCATCTGTTACCCATGAGTGGAACCGCCGGGTTGTCCATGTGCACAGATGCACACACACACCAGTCCCGTCACTTGTTCCAAGGGCCTCCCTCCGTAGATTATGGAAGGGTTTTGGTGTTATAAGCTGCTTGGTTTTCTTTCTGTTATTGTAACGTCTTTCTGTGACAGACACTGTCCTTTCTTCCTCTCTTTGGTTTCTCCTAGGGATTATGAGAAGTAAAGGGGGTGAATGGGTGTTATAAACTCCTGTCTCCGGTCTCTCTTTTCTATGGGGAGGGCAGGACACAGGGCCTCGTGGCTGCAGTTCCCTTCCATACATCTAGCTTTAATTTGACTTGATATGCCAGCAGGAGGACGAGGAAAAGTCAAGGAAGCAGTTGAAAAAAGAAAGATTGTGGTTATTATTGTGATTCGTTTTCCCCTTCTTTATTCTGTTTCCAGTCTCTGGTTGTTGTGTTTGGAAGAGGTTTGGAATATGAGAAGGATGCCATGGGGCACTGAGCAAGAACAAGGTTACTCTGGTTTAGTAAAAATGTTCACAGGATGTATTCCACAAAAAGCTTTTCAAAAGTAGGCATATCAAGCTTTCTGGGCTCACTGCGGCTTAATTAAGAGCAACAGACATCAATGGCAGTCAGGAAAAATGGTAATAGTATAAAAATATTTTGAAAAGCCATTTTTAACCACTCCTTTGCCTTTTTTTATCATGTGAAAATTCAGGAAATTGTCCCTTCCAATAAAATGTCTTTATTTGTATTACCGTCTTATCTGATGGAGAGTTGGAGTAAAACGCTGTCTGCAAATAACTGGGCACTGGTAAATGGCAAATGGCTGTTGAAAGTAACCGTACTCTTCATATCAGTACTCGCTGGTGCAATTTTAAATTCTATGCTTGCCAAATATGAAATTTAAGTTGGGAGGACAGATTACATTACCTTTCTTAAAGTGATTTTATCTGGAAAATCTAGTCTGAATAAATGGTGCTGTTAATTCAACTCAGTAATGCAGTGAAGATAACTCCTGAAGGAAGAGCAACAAAAAAAGCATTCATCTCAGCGCCAGCTCATCTGAAAAGGCTCCCAATAATTGCAATCTCACATTCTCCACCAAGGTGGTGAATGTCCAATGGTGTGCATGCTGGAGGAGCAGCAGAAAGTCATCTGAAAAACCTTTCAGGTGGTCGGTTAAGGAACCAGGAAGAGAGGCAGGAGTTAGGAACAAGCAGGAAAGCAGTGGGTAGACGGAGAGATGGCTGAGATGAGGTAGACATAGGGGATTTGGAATTAATTATCAGTTCTACTCACCAAGCCAACTTTAAAGATCTATAGAATGAATGAATAAGTAACCCTTTTTAATGCATTGTAAAAATGCTTCACAGTAACTTTTACCTGCAGTGTACTTTATTTTATTTAATGCAATGCTGGTAACATTTTTGTCAGTAATCTACTTCATATTTATAGTGTTTTAACTGTATTGCAATCAACCAAATGTATACTGTATCACTGTAGTGATTCCTACATTTTTAAAATCTGTATACGTCTTTGACACATTTTTTTTCTTTCACATGAAAATGAGATTTATATTTTTCTTATAGTAAGAGGAAAATAATAGGATTATAAAATATTGCATGACATTTGTGATTTGTAAAGTGTGAAATAACATGGCAACATCGAATTACATTTTTCATCCAAGTTGGCCGCAAACTGCTGCTGGCTGCTTTTAAATCTACTGGTTGTGGGTCACACACATAATACATCATCAAAACATCACATCCCTTCCTATTCTATGACCTCACTGACTTCTTTGAGGCCGATTCAGCACTTTCACTCTGTGATGTGCAATAAAGGGACAACACTCTTGTCTTGAACATGCTGGTTAACAGATAACACAACGTTATTCTGCTTCCAGCCCTCCCCGTGCAATCAAGCCCCAAGGCCTTGTCATAAACAAACACATTCTTACTGATGTTGTCAGGTAAAGTAAGGGTTTAAGCAAAAGCCGCAGAGTGTTTGCCGTTCGAGAACTGTCATTCTCTTGACTTCAGTCAGTGGCAGCGTCCCAAATGTTTGCAGCAAGCAAAAAATGTGTACAGTGTTGTGTATGCTTTCAATCCGCTCGCCTAATGACCACAAATCATCTTAACCCACTGGCAACCTGCAGAAGGAGAAACATGACACTGTTTTCATTTTTCCTTTAGTTTCCTTTGTTAAAATCAGCATTTAAACAAAAGACTAGCATCCACCCACTGCCCCCATTATAGGCTATACCCACCAGCCAACTCATGTCACTGTGATAAAAGTCAAAACACACCAAGGTGCATTGCCAAGACAAATTCAGTCTTGCAGACAATCACATGTTTTCCTTCATTAAGCAAAAACCAGCAGAAAATATGTTTTTCATGACTGACTGTTTTAATTTAAGAGTTAAAGTTTGCATATGCATTTTCTGCTTATATTTCTGACCGGCTGTACATGTCACTGTCTGTATCTGGGGGCCACAAAACCATAACCATGTACATGCTGCTTTAGCCTCAGCCATCTCTCTACTGTCCTGCTCCCTCACTGTCAAAGTGCTAACAAACCATGAAAGCTGTCAATATGGATGTCCTCTGATCAGACTTTGGCTCTCACATGCAAGCTGTCATACATGGGTATGTTCTGGCTTGGAGCACTGTGCATAATGGCAGACCTATGTTTCTGCAAAACTGAGGGTGGGCCAACCGGCTCGACACACTCGGTTTCTCCGAGACTCACTCCCTGTACAGATGTGAGCAATGCTTTGGCTCCAACCAGCGTACAGCGCTTATCCAAACCTGTGAATCTGATACCAATTAGTGGCAACCTAATCATGTGCCTCCCAGTTCTGGCTTTCGTTAGGAGATGAAGTAAAGACATGGAGAAAAGAAAGGAAAAGAGCCAAAAGAAGGTGGTGGAGGGAGGGGGGTCAAGAAAAGAGGGGCCAAGGGATTGCTTCGAGAAGTGATCTGGCAGCAGAAATCTCAATTCAGTCTCCATGGAAAATGTTTGCTGGATCTCTTAAGGAAAGCGTAAGAATAAGACACAGTGGACAAAGATTTTCTACACAACGAACCGCATGATTGAATAATTAACCACACCCAAGGACTGAAGGAATACTCACTTGCAGAAGAACACAAACGCAAACATTGACAAAGTCTCTCTCTCTCTCGGATGCATTATTTTCACAGTTCTCCTGTGCAGGTAGAGGTTGGCATTTTACCAGTCAGCAGTGCCATACTGAGCTGCCAGTAGATTTGCAGTTCACAAGAGGGTCATATCCTTTTGCTCAATTCAGTCATTGTACTCAGCAGCGTCTACCAATAAAAGGTAGTACACTGTCCCCTAGTGGAATATATTTGTCATTTAACAAAGAGGCCCGGGCAGCCAGCAGATCTAACCCTAATGTGAACAAATCGCCCCTGTGTGAGCTCTGTGCCATTATACGTTTATGGCGAATAAGACAATAGCTCATCCTCCTTTACACTAAATAAAGCCTAGACACGTCTGATACACAAAATGGGCTGAGAGCCTTTGTGTATGAGGTTCAAGTATCCTCCCCATCAGAACAGCTTTGTCTGATAAAATGTATGTGAATACATGTACCACACGAGAACAATCAGATGATGTGTAATTTATAGGGAGTTGCCTCCAACAGCATGTTTCAGTTTTAGTTATTATTAGTATTGTTTGACAGTTTAAATGAAAAGGGATTATTACTGTTGGTCAGTTCGATCTTGAGGATGTTATTTTATTTTTCACAATTACTTGTGGCGCTTCTAGTTATTTAATTCTCTTAACTGAAAAATTGTGGAATGCATTAATGCAAATGTATGTCTTGGTATTTAGTAGTATAAATTGGATTACCGGTAGTATATGCATAGATTTAGTGCAAAAATAATTATTGTCTTTTACAGTTTATGTCGACTTTTTTTTGCTCTCATTTTTGACAGTCAACATTCGTGATAAGAAGTTTTTGTTATGCAAGTTGTAAATTATATTTATTTTATAATCAAATGTACTTTGGCTTAAAGATTTAAGAAGCAAGCTGTGTTCAGAAGGATTAATATTTTTGTATTCATTATTATATCATGATGTAGTTTGTAATAAAAATGGCCACATATGAGGACCTTCATTTTGAATTTTGATAGAACAAGTTTAGTAATGATGTGCAAAACTTAATGCCAAAATATTATATATATATTATTATTAAATTACTTTAAAAAAAAACATTTAAGTAATTTGGTGGTGGTGTTCATTTTTGGTATGTTAATGTTGTATCACTAATTGCAGATAGTATTTATTGTAAAGCATTATAATTACATTTAGAGTTTGAATATTTTCTTAAATATAGTCTGTTTCCATTTTGTCTGGCACTTGAATAATAGTTCACTACACTTCTATTTAAGGTTATTTTCAGAAGAAAAAGTACAATTTACTATTTTAAATTAATTTACACAAACAACTTTTTTCATTGCACTTTTTAAATTAAATAGTACACTTTCGGTCAAAATCCTCACTTTTAGCTGCTCGAGTTAATAATTAGGAAATTATATTATATTGTATTCAAATGGGAGTAGATTATTTGATTGTTATGGAATCATAATTGCCAATCGAAATCGATATAACATGACAAATGCTCATGGATGTAATATTTCAAACTTTGATGCGCATTATGTTCAATCACGTTCACTGACTTCCTTCTCATCCTTTGACTTCCTACAACATTTATGGTGAAAAGTGACCAAATGAAACACATTAACTTTAATTAAATTGCAGACTTCGAATTTTCCTTGAAACAACTGAAAACACACAACTCAACAAAATAAACACAAAGGGTTGAGTAGGTTTATTTTTGTTAGACATCTAAATTTTATTTTGAATTTAGGGAATGAGATGATGAAATTAGATTTAGATTTATTTGAGAGTATTTATGAGTATGCTTACTGGCAAAGACATATGATGCTTTGGACACAGGTGCACAGCTATTCAGAGAAAGAAAATGGGCCATTGCCTCTTGGTGGCCTCTCAGACAACATTTTCAGAGCAACGTTTGTGGACACTGTTATCTTAATGAGGCCCAATCCTTTGTTTAGCCCACAGTGGATCCACAGATAAGATTGTTCTACACATACACACACACTCTCATGCACCGTACTTCAATTGGCTCGTTGCCTGTGCTGCTAGCCTAGGCAAACAATCCACCATTTCTTAACTACTGAGACATGATAAAAATCAGTGTCAAAGTTGTTATCTATTCTTGGATTACAATCCTGTTGGAAAGGACCTCTAATTTTCTTGAGGGAGAGATTTGGCATAGCTGCCTCCCTCAGCCATCATGATACAAATGTCGGCCTAAAAATAAATAAAAGCAAGACACTATGCTGAATATGTTGTGAAACCTCAATCCAAATGTTTAGGTCGCTTGTGATGTTACATATGAAGAGGAGCTCATGTGTCATATTGTCTGTTTATTATGGGAGTTGAAAAAAAGTCTATCACAGCATGGCAGAGGATCAAGGGCTCAGATACAGCAGTTCTACTATTGTGATCCAGAAGGCATGGAAGACACAGATCCAGTGCAACTACAGCATGGAGTCATCCTTCAGACATTACGTTCGGTTCCTTTTGCATACACTGTAAGATGCTACTTTCACACTGCTGACCGTCGACCCGAGACGTCCACAGAACGCCTTTGTCTCGACTCTGCTAGCTGGCGGCCATTTGCAGTAGACCGCTTACCACTGTGAAGGGTGAGGAGTTCATTCAATGTGTGACACTTGAGGTCATGTATTCTCGCGTTCAGACTAATACATCGGGAAGGGAGGCAGCATTGGTTCCATAAACCCACTCTTCCTTCCTGTAGCGAGTGAAATATTCACTCCAAGGCAAATCAGCTTATCATTCTAAACAATACAGAAATAATTACAGAGGTTTGTTTTTTTTTGGCAAATATATATTAAAAAAACATGGATTTTTAAAAAATGATCCATAAAGACAGTATTAAAATAATTAAATCAGTCAGTTGCAGTTTATTCAGAACGCCGTGAAAGAAGAGCACATTACACACTACACTGGCTCATTTGCATATTTTAGATTCCAACTTCTGGTATGAGAAGCATTAAATGATCTTGTAAAATATTAATCTCTGATATTCTCATACATTACAAAGCATCCATACGAGTTTACTTAGAACGAAGTGAGCCGAAGCAGCTTTTGGCTTCTATGCTCCTAAACTGCAGAACAATTGACCAGAGCCACTGAGGTCTCCTCAAACTGTCAGTTCATTTAAATCAGATCTTGAAACATTACTGTTCACTGCAGCCTTCCCATAACAATATAAATCAAAAACGTGCCTTGCTTTGTTAAATTTGAATGCAATTCTAATCTATTTATTTATTTATGGATGGACTTCACTCTCCTCTATTCTAATATGTGGAACTATAATTTTGCTCTCTATTCGTTAAAAATAACAAAATTAATTCCCATGAAGTTAGAATTGTTATTTAAAAAAACACCCTGTATCTTATTGTTGTGGACTATGACCCCTACGTAAAGTTTCATGTGAATCTGTCAATTCTTTCTTTTTTTGGAGGGCTGAGTAATAAGGTTAAGGAAGTTAGAAAGAGAATCTTCCTTTTTAAAAAGAACTGTCCTTAAATTTTATGAGCTTCTGTTTGGCGTACTTTTTTCCCTCCGTGTTTCATGGAAGTCAGTTCATTGGTTTTTGTGTAATCTTAGAGACAAACAGACAAACAAGAAGACAAACCAGCAAATCACACATGGGTGGCATCATAAATTCCTTGGTGGAGGTAATTAAAATTGTTGTAGACAGGTGCTTAAATGAGAGAAGAAGAAAAATCCCATTAAGTCAGCTGGTACCTGAGCCCAAGGTAGTTAAACGTTTCATAAAATAAAAGCATTAAAAATATTGAGTTTGCCATTACATCTTTTACTGTCAGTTAAAATCCATCAAGAGACATTAGAACAGTTTTATGCTATGATTTCTATAAGAGAGAAGAGAACCAAGAAATGTTCCTGCCAGCAGTAATTCAGTCTGGCCTGAGGGGCAGATAACAACTTCAAAACACCCCAGAAGCCATAAAAAGTCATTTCCACCAATCACGTTAGAGACATGAAAGGCCATGTAATCTGTATACATAGCCAGAAGGAACCTATGAATGTTGAATATACATGGGAGCGCACGGCAAAACTGAGACAGAATGTTTCACAATCTGTGATAAACATATTCTGCAGTTAGTGAGTTTTGAAGCAATAATGAGATGAATGAAAGGAATGGAAAAGTTGTCAGACTCTAGAGGCCGATCCTTTTGTGCCAGGAAAATAGATGAAACATTTAATAGGAGCAAAACATTTAAATGGAGAGTTGAGAAACCAGTTGATGGCCTCTAAATCCAGGAAGGCTAAGGTCAATTTTACTGCAAATCTTTGTGTGAAAATCAATAGAGGTTATTGACAGGCCAAAGCAGGGCCTGGTTACGCTATGTGTTTGGGTGGCATTTGTGTGGCATTTGTCTTGGCGCCGCTCTGGTGTGACTTCAGTGTCCCTGCACGGTATGAACGCTCAGGACCTAGTTCTCTATAATTTGATGAGACGTTAATTGGCTCGCCAGTGTATTTTGGAGCAAGGCCAGTCAGCTTGATTGCACCGCTCTGAAATGTTAGATGTGTCCACGAGCTGTCCGGCACCCCTGTAGCTGTATAAAGACAGAGAGGCCACAGGTGAAAGCTTGAGAGGTTACCAAAGGAGAAAAAAAGGGGCGGGCAGGGTGAAAAGGACTAAAGAGGTGGGGGGGGTCCCATGGCTAGGTCAGGAGCTCAGAGCTGGAGTTTTGTCACCTGCTCAGTTTGGCACGCAGAGAGCAGCTAAAGCCCCACTGCCCCCGACTCACCCTCCATTCTGTCTTCCTCTGCCTCCCACTAATTGGATTTAATGAGCGATTTAACAACCTAGCACTGCCCGATCAAATCAAAATGCTACTGTCCGCCATGCTTAGTCCTGAGTGACTGCTTTGTGATGCTTGTGCATCTCAGAACTATCTTTCCTGCAAGACTAATCCAGCCACCCTCGTGCTGTAATCCTAACCCCGCCAATATTTTCAGTTGGCATGGATGTCCTTTGCCGGGTGTTCATGAGGGAGTCAAAAGGAATCCGAGTCGAAGTTGCTCATCAGAAAAAAGGTTCAGAACAAAGACAATTTAGATGGAAAAATACTCGAGATACTAAAATATTTTTAAAAATAAACCCAAGCTCTGGAAATAACTAAGGCTTGCATCTTCAGCATATTTATTTCATTTATTTTTATTCTATAATAATACATTGATTAACATTAAATTATATTATGCATTATTCATTTTTCATTTCATTTTGAGGATATTTCAAGGCTCTGACTTGAACCGTCATTGAAAACTGATGTCAAAGTTCTAGATCTGAAAGCACAAGAAGCATTTATCCATTTAATGATCAGAGTAAATCATGATTTCTATCAAATAAAATTGGCATTTCATATTCAGGCAAACAATTGTGCAGAATCTGCTATAGACTTTCAGATGTTGCGAAAACCACATTACTATTAACAGGTAACGCATTCCAGACCTTTCAAATAAGTCTGTGCTTAATCTGCATTACATACGGGAACTTTGTTTGGATCAGTGCCAACTTGATTCTGACTGTGAAGGATTACACAACTGATGCAAGTTTCAAAAGGCTGCAACTGATTATTATGCCATACAGAATAAATGGAAACAAATGTTTTCCTTGAAGCTCAAATATGCACATGCAAAATCAGAAACGTTACAGTTTTCAAAAAGGCTGGTTATTATGAAAAGGATATTTGATCTCAAGTAAATTGAGTCAAATTTGCTGAATCAGTGTAACGTCCTGCTTGTTGTTAAAATATACAGTATTTTCTCAACCTCTATTTTTGACGCCTCAGGGTTCCTGGTATGGCACAGCCATCATTTTACACATGTGGTGAAACCTGCAGTTTGTCATTTCAATGCAAATTAATTAGGACACTGATGGCAAAAAATAAAAATGTTTGCCTAAAAGACATTGTGATGGTTATGACCTTCTAAATGGGATGATTAAAGACTTGAATAGCCTTGAATGCACAGATCAAACCAAAATTCTATTTCTTTTAACTTTTTTTCGATAATCACTGCAACTTTACTAAATTATGTACATTTTAAAATTGAAACACCCAAATGATAAATGGGTAGATTATTCACTAATCGAGTTCATGGAGGGGCTGGAAGATACATCCCATTAGGAACAATACGTCTCTACGTCATTCAATGAAGGAACGCCTCAAGACGGGATATGTTGTACTTGAACATGCATAGATGTGTTCAGCTCATTTAGAACCATTTATTTATACTAGTCCACATATAAAAAAAAAAAATTGCATTTGCTTGTTCAGCTGAACCCAAGATGAAGATTGCATACATGTCACTTGTGACTTTTGTCCACTTACGCAATTAAATCATTTTAACCATGTGTAAAAACAAATTAGACTCACGTACTCATTCAACAGTTAGTTCAGTGTAAATGCTGTACGCTGACTCAGTGCTATTTTCAGCATATTTACATTACAGTGGAAAAAAAATACATGAAATGCATGAGAAATGAAATCCTGCTGGGCAACATTCCCGATGAATAACGGGATCCAATGCGTAAATACGTCAAAGCCAGAATATCAAAGCTGGCATTGCTGTTGACGTACGGACTAATGCGACCTTTAAAACGGAGCCCTCGGCGGTGATGCATATCAAGGTATATGGGAAAACAGTAACGACGGGCTCATCTGTGAGCAATCGCACAAGGGCCATCAAACTGAGAAGCATATAATAAACCATTCTCCACGGTACGGCAATGATTTAGAAACGGTGGTTTACAACAAGCTCAGGCTATTATAACCAGCACGAATGTTATCTGACAAGGAACTTCAACGCATTTAATTATTTAACACTGCAGGTACAAATAAACCAGAATAACTGACAGGAAAGCATAATCCTGTTTTATTAGAGTAAAGTGTTGCACCTGAACAAGTAAAAGTCTGTTGCGCCTTGGGACACGAATATAACCTTAATTTATGGCGTAAACAGCGGGTGCTTTTCCGTATGGCCTAATCTTAAAACTATGCTCCAGTTCCATATGCGGCAACAATCTCTGCTCGTCTTTTCTGTGCAATGATAATCTCACAACCATATTCATATCTGAATCCATCGTGAAGCACTGATAACACCATTATTTGTTTCCCTGCAGAAGTCTCCATCGGAACAGATGCCCTGTTTTCACTGAACTCAAACAAATGCTTACACATATATTTGTCCCTCTTCCATTTCTTCAGCCTTCGGTTCTGCTTTAAACCAATCTTTCTGCCCCGCCTGTGTTCCCGTTACTCGTTTTCTTGAGCTCCCGCTCTCATCCATCAAGCCCAAGTTTGCCCAATTCCACCTCGGTTCAGCAGCGGGTCACTGGGTCACTTCGCTGGTTTGGTTTTCACACTGTTCCCTCTACTGAGCACCACATCAAGTTAATTGGGGTTAACAATTGTGGTAGTGTCTTGCTGAGCAGGGCTCCCAACGGCTTAAACCAGCCCAAATCAGTTCACGCAGATGGGCTCTAATCTGTGAGCATAGGGGGTGGAGGAGGGCAGCGGCATAGCGTTGTAGCTAGTTTGTGGAGGGTGATGGGGAGAACACAACTTAATGAGTGACACAGGACTCAGGTTTGTGGTGGAGTTGTGGAACTATTCTCCAGAAACAGAGCAGCTCGGAGAGTTAAAATTCACAAACCGGAAAGAAAACAAAAGACATCACCAAGTTTACTTGCAAATCTACGGGGAATCAACTATAATCCTATGTGAGGAATTAACAATCAATTGTGTATTCAGAAAAATAGAGGCAAGCAGAAATTGTTCTTTTCAAGGACTTTTTAAAACCAGCCATATAAAAGATTTTTTTTATGCCATAGCTAAGACACTTCTCCCTTTCTCCTTATAACTTGTTCTACTTCCCAGGTGCAGCACCTCTTCGATGTGCCATATGTATTATTTAGACAGGATTTGAGTGCTATCCATTCAGGGACACTCAGGGACTGTCACAGGTTTCTGTCGGTGCCACCATCTTGATTGGACTCTGGGTTGGACCGGTTATTGCAAAAGCATTAACAATCTCTGACACCAGCACACAAACCAAATGTTTTCTCACACTTGTGCTATTCAAAAGCACCCAAGTTCAAAGCTGAGAGCACTTTAACCATCTCAACAAGCTCCATGAAAATCTTATCCTGACCAAGTTGAAGGTCTTGTTTTTGAACTCCGTTTGTCCCATCAACAGTGAAAGGCTCTTTAAAGCTGAAACACTCAAAAAAGGAGATACACGAGGAAAGTGGTTGCTGATGCTGCAATGTGGTTTTGCCCATCCTCCCATGTGCATGTAAGATGCATTTTCACCACAATCCCCAGCGCTGCAGTGGATCGTCCAAATTCAGTCCCACGATATTCCCTGCAAGGAAGGTTCCAAATTTGTGAGGGGAAATCTGTGATCAAGCTTGATCATCGAGGTTGAGAACAAAACAAAAAAAAACAATAAAGTCCTACTGAACTCTGCATGCCCTTACAGTTCAATAAAAGTTCATCTGGGCATTAACATGACTGAATTTGCCCGACATGCCTCAGAACCTATCCCCGTGATTGGCAGGGATGGGGGAGGAACGAGCTTACGGAACCTACCCCAACAAGCAGTGTTGATATGACACACGGCTGTGATTCTGACCCTGATATGCAGGGTCTTGTTCGGTCAGACCGATGCTGCAGGCTCTGCCTTAGTGTGTGGGAAAGGTGGGGGGGAAAGCGCCAAGTTCTGGGCAAAAAAAATAAAAAATAAACCCTAAAATATCTCTGTCACTGGCCAGGCCTTGTAACAGTTCTGAGCGTGCCCCGCCCAACCCGAAGATGGGTTCATCTGGAGTTCACGTCTGAAGCCACACCCCCTCGCCACCACATCAGACAGACGACAGGCCGTTGTGGGCGAGAACGAAGTGGCGTCCTAGGTTTGCTGGCAAGGTTGCAGCGACCCCCAATGGGGCCTTGTCCCCATGAACCACTCAGGATCAGGTAAAAACTACACTCGTTTCTGTCCCGCGATCTGTGAATTTGCGGAACACATTTTTAATAGAACTATGTATATAGACTATGGCACTACAAATTACATTAATTTGTCACTGAAGAATTACCGACCAAAGTTAGTTTTTGCATAGAAAAAAAAATCTGAATTTCAAAATAGTTCCCTGCGTGAAAAAAAAGCACATTTGATTTTACAACTGTATAAAGAAAAAATTACACATCTTAGGTTTAAATATCGAATAATGCGCAACAATTTATTACTTTATGAATAAAAACAGAAGATTTTGGCATTAGAAATTGATGATTCTGAAACATTAATTTGATGTCAATTGCATTTCCATTTCAAGGTGTAAATAAAATTGATAAAATACATCCAATTTATTTGTAGTTAAAATATTTAAATGCATCTCAACCAGAAAAATAAATCTTATTGTTCATTAAGTTCTCTTAATTAAAATAATTTTGCTTCTTTCCATTTCATGCTGAATTTAATATAAAAGAAACAAATTAATATTTTTCACACATATTTGTAAACAGTCTCACTCTGTAGTATTAAAATACAAAACATTTTTTTTAATAAAACAAATGGACTGATATTTTTTTAGACTAAAGTTTAATAAATTCCTGTTATTTGAAAAAGGCTTCAGCTTCACAATCTTTACAATTTTAAAATAACCACTTAAAATCCGATGTACATCCAAAATCCAGTTCACTGCTCCCAACTATATATATCAAGCATAAAAACTGATATTCACGTCAAATACCCACAAAAGAATCCATAAATAAATGCATAAGACAAAATATATTTGCAAAGTGAACAACCCATTTTGTTGAGGTATAAAACATCCAATGGCTTGGGAAGAAACTATTCCTTCACCAACTATTGTGCATTTTATTTTTATATCTATTACCACCTAAATCCCCACGTAGACCGCTGTGTATTCGGACTGACTGATATCCCACAAAACCTTTGGTTCAGCAGTAATTTGGAAGAAAGAGTGCCCTCTAGTGCATTACATAAGATTTAAACCACACATAATACACCCAAGTTGCAGCGACACCAGGTTTTATAGCCAAACTCAGCAAGTGGTTTGACAGTCAGTGTTATTTAATTTTTTGCTATTATAAGCATGATTGTAAGCCTAAATGCTATCCTATGTGACAAGTCTCTTTCAGTAGCTGTATTTGTTCCCTGAGAATTGTAATAGCGATGTACTAAATGCCCTTAAGAGTATTTTCACCACCACAAGATAATCTACTCAGATGTTAAAGTCAACACTAAACCTTCATGAAAAAATCATTTTCTGTTAGTTTGGCTTACTCTGAAAGTATTAAAATAAAAGCACAACAATCCGATATTTTGAGTACCTCCATCAAAGCTAAACTCTGAAAAAGCATTTGACTCGTCTACCAAACAAACAACTAGTCCTGGATGCATACATCATCTGTAGCTGGTGGTCAGGGCAGGACACAAGGATAGAATGGATTTTCAGCCAAAGCGTGACTATACAGTGTTGTCGGGGTTCTATATTTCCATAGGAAATATACATATACCCCACAGCAGTACTTTCATCAGCCTCTGCAAAGAAATCGGATAGGTTCCTGCACCTAAACACGGGTGAGCTGCGTGTTCGTTACCACTCTGTGTGCCGACAGCTAATCCAATGCAGAGATACACTGTAGAAGGACGCAAGACCTTCACTGTGCACTGGAATAAAGGAAGGAAAACAGGGTGAGAAAATAGTCTCTCATTAATTCAGTACAGGATTCATTTCAGTTCAGTCATTAATTTATCTACATAAAATTATGAGATCGAAACAACTGCTAAATATTAGAAAAAACATTTAATTATCATCTCCTTTTACCAAAAATACAGCTGTGGATAAACTACCTACCACTTGTACATGACATCTGCCCAACTAGCCACTGCCGTCCGATTCGTCCAATTGCTCCACGATGGTAGGGGCGACCAGTCGGTTATAGGAGAGCGCCACCATAAGCTGTATCAGAGAATATTAGATTAGAAATAATACCGAAAACATGATCTGGACACTCTTCTCCCAAAATCCCAGCTATGGTTTTTAGCTCAAACACTGAACACTAAAATTTCTCCTTGATAGCTATGAGGGATAGACAGGACAGAGAGTCGGGGTCATTGTGGACCCAATTTGGATTCAAGTATACTCATACCTACAAATATAAATTGGTGGCCTACTAATGAGTACTTTTTCTCCAGATAAGGAAATACTTGCATAATAACACAATGGCCTCATCCCATTTATTCTTCATTTGTGAAACATCTTATAACAGAATTTACTGTACGGAGCAACTCCGTACATAAATGTATATAATGCAATAATGCAATTTTAATGCGTTGTTTTATTTATGCATTTATTTTTACAAGGTTAGTATGACAAGTTTCGCAACCCCCCCCCCCCCCCCATGGGAACATAAATTCATATTTTTCTTTTTATGAAAAATATTTTAAATGGGGTTTGCTTAATTGTATCAATCTTTTCATTACATTTAATGAATAAATAACAAATCCTGCCTCAGAAATTCAACCTTTTATGATTTGTACCAAATCATCTTTGTGTTTATCCTCTAATCCTCAGAAATTCCGACCCACACAGACCCATCTCCCATTTCTGGTAGCCTACCGTTAGCAGTGCGAGCAGGCCCAGCATCAATCCAATCATGATATACATATTGTCAATCAGACCGCCAGCCCACAGAGGGCCCAGGATCGTAGCCAGACCTCCTATTGATCGACGCACTCCTTGGCTGAAGCCTGCAATAGAAGGAAGACAATCCGATAGTAATTCTCCCATTAAACATGCAATTGTTTCTCTTTTCCACTAGATGGTGCAGTTTCTCACCTTGTGTCCTCTGGGCAGTGACTTTGGAGAAGAGGGAAACCTGAGCCACAGCTACAAACGGCAAACCCAAAACCTGGAGGAACACCCCAATGATGAACTCAGTCAGCTGCAAGGAAAAACCACCTGAAGAAAACACAAAATACTGAATGAATAACCATCATATTTTGGCTACAAAGGAGATTTAGCTTGCTCATTATCTGGGTACGCTGTGCGACAGTCTAAATGATAAATAATACACCTCTATGTCAATGTAGACTGACCTAGCGGTTTCACCACGAAGACAAGGCACCAGACACAAGAGATGTTGCATATGGCCAGACCGATGGCGAGGACCACACGTTCAGAGACACGCTGACTCAGCCAGCGCACAAACAGGAAGCTGCTGATCACCACCACAGCACAGAGGAAGTACATGATGCTGTTTTCCAACTCCCCATAGTTGAAATACTTCTGGGTCATCGGGGTCACCATGGTCTGCGGAGAAAATGACATTGGCACAATTTATTATCGGCAATCTCGGCAAGTGATTACATCTCAAAATCCTAAATACATGCACTTTGCCTTTCAGTAGTATTTGACAATCCTGGTTTTCTAACTAAAGAAAAGTTGTAACTTTTTAATTCAATCTTATCTCAGTCTGTGTCATTAATGCACCTCTAGTGCTGTCTGATTGAAGAGGATGATGAACTGAGAGACAAACAGCACAATCACGCTTTCCTTCAGGAATTCTGTGGAGACAGACAGGCAGGGACATCAGGATACATGTATGTGTATTTGTACCAGAGTCATCGCTATCACCATTTCGCAATTTGACCACTGGTAGAGACCAGTGGTCAGATTTGCAATGTCATTTTGCAAAGATAGCTAGCTTAATCTGGGACATTAGTGGCCATGTGTGTTTGTGAAGCTTAATTTATAGCATTAAATATTGACCAGAATAGGGTGTTTTTTGTAGAATACTTTGACATCACGTTTAAGTTTGCCTTTGAACTTTTGGATATAATGCGTCACCTTATCCTATTGCTTTTTTTATAGAATCAGCAGATTCTATAAAAGTTTGAGATTTGGAGGGTCAAAGGTCACTAGCCAAAGTGGACGATTATGCCAAATTTGCAAAAGGCTTTGCTGAAACATTACTTTTACATGAATGAGAGAAATGTGTGGGGCCACAATATATAGCTATGAAGACTTTTCCATATATATATATATACATACACACATACAATCTCTAGAAAATACTTGAATTACCTTGGCATATGCCAACATTCTCGACGGCGTCGGATGACTCCCAATTGCCGGATTGCTCAGGAGAGGGAAGTGGAGAGATGTGATCCTCAGCGGTATCTGAGGCATGATATGTAGCCCGTTTGGAAGTCGACGCCGAGCCGGCCGAAGCAGCTAGCTCCTGGGAACGCAATAATGGTTCTCTTTCTTCACTGTCCTCTCCTGCAGGTTCTCGCTCATCACTCTCTACCACCATTTTTTTGCATGTCTCCATGTCTGTAGGAGGTACGTCTGAGAACATGAAGACTACCAACACTTGGAAGACAGCCCACAGCAGGCACATGAACAACTGCAGGAGTGGAGGAAGAGCATTAATGCTGGATAATGTGTTCCAAACTTGAAACGAATTAATGTGCACCATATTTTGTTCCTTACCCCTGGGCTAGTATATTTATTGACCACAAAAGGACCCAAGTGGAAATCACATAGTCTCAAGAAGAGATTAAAGGCTGGACCTGTGTTGAACAGAGTTGAAACATGATTTATAACCCTGTGCCCCCTGCATCCAGCACGCACATGTACACACACCGGTAATGCCTTTTTTAGATTTCTCCCTTTGTATTAGGCAACACCACTCCAAGCCATCCATCTAGCTATCCATCAAATAAGAATAAATATCAGCATATCAGATATTTTAACATCTGCATTAAAAATATCAAAACGGTAAAACGTAGAATTACTCAATTTATCAGCAGGCAGCCTTTAAGTTTTTATCATCAGAAAGTAGAGGGACACTGACCAATCAGCAAGCCGACTTGTCGACTTGCCATGATGGCAGCAAAAACGGTGGCGCGGTCCTCTGGGGCAGTGATCCTGGTCAGGAAGCCAAAGATGGAGGAGCCAGCACCTGTGCCAATGCCTGAGGAAGAGACATTTCAGGTTAATACATGGAGCTTTGGAGAAGTTAACGGGTTGTAGGAGTATGACATTTGACCCAATACTGTCCTTAAATGCAATCCAATTCCAAAAAAGTAGGGAAACTAAAACAGTAAATAGAAATAATGTGATGATTTGTAAAGGTAAAAAAAAGAAAACCTGATGTTTAATCGACAGTAGCATCGATAATAGCACAGGATGGACATGAGAATTGTGATCTTTTGATAATGATATGTCCATATTGAATCTGATGATAGCAACACTGAGCTACATTTTGTAGCTTTGTAGCCATCTGCAAATTTAAAGTTCAGTGCCCCCTATCAAGCAAGGTTGTATTACACAATGTGCCCATTTGTGCAGATTCACCTGCCACCAGTCTGCTTGATAGTAGGAGCCATTTGGAGAAGCCCATGAAGTACATGAAATTACCTGTAGTGTAAAAAAAAAAAGAAGAAGCAGGTAGATGGATGAATTGACCCATATACAGAACATGGAGTTTCATTTTGAATCACATTTAAAACACGAGTGGACTTACCAATTATTTCAAAAAGGTTGGAAAACAAGATGATCTTCTTGGTGGCCCCTGTTCTGTCAGACCAAAAGCCAAACAGCGGCCCCGAGAGTAGGCCACTCAAGCTAAATGCTGACAAAGCCAAACCCAGGAAGTAAGGTGCTGCATCCAACGTCTGCAAGTACATCCATATTGTCGGTAATATCACAGCTGGGGAGACAGATGCAGGTCAATTTCTTAATACTGTCTTATGGGTAATGTCACGAACGGCATCGGATTAGAAACCGCTCCTTTTCCCACACACTGGCAAACCACCTTCTTCCAGTCGAGTTATTAATTATTATTAGTCAAATGAAGGTTATGCAACCACAGAACATTAGCTCAGGCTGCAGCTCGTCCACCTCTCCATCACTCCCTCCAGCAATGTCATCACAAACACCAGGGACAGTGCTGACCAGTGTGGACATAACTCAATCACAGGGTCATCAGACTATAACGTGATGAGAAATAATGCAAAGCAGAAACGAGAGTCCGGCAAGTGTCACTTCTTTAGGAATTATGAGCGTGTGGGATTATTAATTATTTGTATTTTTTTTTCTTGCAGTCCTTCAGGTTATTGGCGTGTATTCTCTGCCATACAAGTAAATGACACGTGTGGCGTTGGGGATATGTGGCCAAACGGTCCGACCTTTGCCGACAACGCCACTTCAGGACTTTCGCCTAAAGATCTAATTTTTTGTTCCTTTGGTCCCCAGCTCGTTTTAGCGGGTTTCCCCAACCACAGGTCCGCTCACAGTGACGACCAGCATGGCATTCAACAATTCAAAATATTTATTTAACACCCTAAAAAACTTCCTTAAAGACACCCTACAAACAAAACTAACAAAAGAAAAGTAGAGACCAGACAGTGACAATCCACGGCCAACCTGCCCTCGACAGGGAAAACACAAAGACAGGAAAGAGGGAACGAGGGAGGGGAAGCACCTACATACGCCCCCCCCAATCAGTGGCAAATGGGCCACAGGTGCTCCCTCCCACACCTGCCTGCCTAATTACATCCCATCCGGTTACACATGGCTAAAAAAACAAATAAACACCTTTCACTAAAAAGGCTTAACTTGTCACAGGAAATTCTGTCTGTGTATAATGCCCCATTGTTTTATCAAACAAATTAGTTCGAAAACAAAAACCCAGCAAGTCACTTGAATGAATGAATTAACTTAATCAATCACCCAATCAAGTCCAGGTGGCAGAGTGTCAGCAGAGAAGCCCAAACGCCCCTCTTAGAGAGATTATTTACCATATTCCACGCCGCTGAGAAGGAAAAGTAGCCCGATGGAAATGAATGTCAGCTTCCTCCGCCTATCCATCGTGATCGGCTCTTATCGTCTTCCTTCTCCAGCGCGGCTGACGGTCAGGTTTGTTTTCCGACGCACATATGCCCCGTCAAGCCTCAACACGCCGCGCCGACACTAAACATAATCACCGAGGCGGTGCGTCCAATGGAAGACGAACGCAGGAGCCAAAGAGCAACCCGAAAAACGCCTGAATGAATAGAAGCCGGGTCGGAATGAACGTGCGCGTCCAGCTGGACTCACTGGGAGCGCAAACGTCACCGGGAATGCGCTTGCGTAAAATAAGGACGTCACTTCCTGTTCATCTGGCGCAGAACCTTTAGCCCCACCCCTTTACCTGTCGGTGTTATTGGCCTTCAAATGCAAATTAGTAGATAGAGAGAGAGATATCTTGTTTATCATAAATAAACATATAAAGCACAACTACATATCATATCAAAGTTCCCTCTAAACTGCGCGCGCGCGCGCAATTGCGCACTGCTGATGCGCTCTTGGCGCAGCGAAAATCTCCGCTGCGCACAAAAACAAAACCCAACCTGACCGAGGGTCTGCTCAGGGAGTTTGTGTGTTTGCTCAGACACATGAAAGATTAGAGGGAACATTGCTCACAATATTTAGCTACATTTCCTACATTACATGCAAATGCACTCACAGCTTCCCAACGACATATCAGGAGTCAGAGTCATTTCCTCACAACCCTGTGACATCTATTACCGCGGACACTGAGAAATCTGTGCTGCACACACAAAAGCAGCCTGTCCCTCCTTAATCCAATATCCAGTCTCCCGAGTGTCCGTATTTCAGCTTACTTCCATCCAAACAAATATAGAACTGTTATCATCCTCAAGATGGATAATAAAGTGTCATTCAGCAAGCTGGAAGAAATATCTTACATTTCTGAAAGCATGTGCATCCAGACGTCATCTCTAAATCAAATGCCTTCAAGGTGTCGTATCTAAAGTGTGTTCTTGTGTTTAAATGAAACCTAAAAATTAGCTCGGAAGCACAATCAGAGGAGCAAACACACATTTTCAGTTTTACCCATACAACGATAATCATATTGATTTGAATGGATTTTATTGATTTTCTAACTTTTAGTGAGAACTAGAGGACTCGTGACAGCTCAGCATGTTGCATAATGAGCTCTCTTTACTCTGACGTGTGTCATTGTTTACCTCTGCCAAGGAGGTTGTTTTAAATGGTGTTTGTCCGTCTGTTTGTTTATTTGTTAGCAGGATTACAGAAAACCGGTAGATGGATCTTGATGGGGAAAACATCTGAAGATGGGTCTTGGTCTAATTTAGATTCCATCACATTTTGAGAGCTGATACCTGTCTGGATACAAAATAATCCAGATTTTCCCATTTACTTATAATAGAGACTTTAAAAAGTAATAATATCTTGTAACATATGCATTAATTTCACTCACCAGGAATCCCAGTCATAAAGGGGTCTGATATGCACCATCACGCATAATGTCTTCTGGATCTGATCCAGAATGAGGTTAAGAAAAAATATTACTTTTTAACATTAAAATAAATGTACAGATTCAAAAATCAGTAAAAATAAAACTCAGATCCATTTTTACTTTTCATGGTTGGTGTATAAAGATACCAAGAACAATTTAGAACCTTTTGATGATGATCCAGGAATTTTAAAATATATTACCTTTTTTAAAGTAAAATACCTTTTAGTAATGATACAAGTAAAAGACATTTTAGAGACTCGTGTTGTATAAAAGAAATCTTTATTTACATCTAGTCACCAGGCTGATGTTGCAGTTCCAGTCTTTAGTCCATAGCTCACAGAGGAACCATTTCGTAACTGTTAGCATTAAAAAAATAAAATAAAATAAGAAAAACTGATTCACTTAACGTCCATGTGTTCAGTCTGAGGAAGAATATGGTAATGTGAGGGTTGAGTTTTAGAAGGCCAGCTTCTTCATGAGGAGGTAGACTCTGGAATCGACCTCAAAGCCATGAAGGTTATTGGCATCTCCTTGTAGCCTCATGAGAAGGCCGCCGTAGGACACGTAGGCCGAGCTTAAAGAAGGAACACACCAAAACAACTCGGTTCAAGTTTTTACACACACACACCTTTTTGCTTACCAACCTAAAGACTTCCCCTCGCAATCATAAACGACTGTTGGGTGAGACATCAATGCCCCGCCGATAACCAACAACAAACGACATGCAGTGTACGTCACTCACAGGCGTGTGGCTGCTTCTGTTGAAGTCTCATCTCCCTCGATCTTGTAAACCTTTCCGTACATCACGTAATCAAACTGATCCGCTCTAGAAACACAAATAACTTTAAACAACAGCATAAATCTAAGACAGTAAATATTTCAGGGAATAATTACACCAGCAATGTCTGCACAAACTGGATTCTTCTGTTTACTTTTCACTAAATGTCATTTGTGAGTCCATAAATGACATTCCTGTAAATATGGTGATGTTGCCTTCTTCATTTTATGAATCGCAAATGTTTTACCTCGATGGTCGGTCATCCTGGGGATTGTACTCTCCATCATCCGGCGTTCCATCTTCATATAACGTGCTGGCAATAACCAGTCTGAACTTGTCACCTTCATGAAATGGACAAATACAAACAAGGGACTTTGTGTTGCAGATTTAATTAATCCCCAGTTTGGATTTTTTTTTATTAATCGCACACACACACACACAGTATGGTTTAGTATATGAACTGAATTTTGATTGGCTCTTAAACATTATATGGACTCCTATTTTTAATATATAAACAAACAATGACAAAAAAGATTGCTCCTTACCAAGATCAACGGGATAGATCTGAATGTTCACATCCAAGATAAGGTCCATCTTGAAAGATTCACTTTCACAATGTAGACGGGACACTTTAGCAAATAAACAGCCATAGAAGAGTCTGGGTTAGTTCATTCAGTTTCAAATTCCACGGTACACACACAAATCCAGTGCACATGCATTTAGCTGTTGGCTTATGATAACATTGTTAAAATTATGTTCTAACGAAATTGCACACCTCTGTCAAACTTCTTGCCATCCGGATCGATGTCCTTGACATCAAAGATATCTTCAAACAGAATTCCAGCCATCTATCAATGTCTTGTGCTTTGAAACTGAAACAACCGTGAAACAACACGAATAATTTTATGTGCACCCCAAATCACTAACTATTATCCTCTAATTCAAGGATCCAAGTGTAACATGATGCACATCGACTCCATAACGTTATAAACCAAACACTGCCGCTGCTACTTTGCGTTATTAAATCAGCATTGCTCCCTGGAATAGATTAATTCGCTTTAGCAAAAGATACACGTCCTTGTCATAATGTGGACTACAACTTTAACTATTAGGCTAGCTGCTAGCTGTAGCGTGTTAAGGGTGTGGATAGTTCCCCAGTTTACCTCAAAAGTTGAACTTCTGTTCTTATATTGTGAGAAGATCAACGCCGCATTCGCCGTTGCGCTTTATGACAATGATGCGTGCGTTTATGTTCGATATCCTGTCGTGCAAAACTTCATTCGTGTGACACAAAACGACGCGGGGAAACAACGTGAACGTGGGCGACCCTTGACATGTGAAGTACTTCCGGTGTTGTGATGCGGGTGGGATCGCATTATTTGCCTAATTGTATCTTTCTTTTTTGCTAGTTTGTCAACGAAACAATTAACCAAGTTAAATTGGATTATTTAGTATAGATGTTTAGAAAATAAATTACATTTATATCCATAATGTGGAGAGATTTGTTCTTATTTACGACAATTTCCTCTGCTTTCCAGCCTGCCGTACAAAGCCATTTGGTTGCTAGGTGTCTCGACGTCCTCGTTGTTTACAGTTGCTAGCCAATAGCTAGGTTAGCTGACGGATTTTAGCTTTTGTGTAGTGAAGTCCATGTAATTTGACTTAATGGATTTTGTAACATCGTACTCCAGCTGAACACGCTGAAAGTCGATAACAGTCTTTAGTCGCCAAGAAAATGATTTGCGAATAGGGTGAGAATTATTTTCCTTTTATTTAGCTTGACAGCTAGTCGCTTATTAGTTTACAAATAAAATGACGAATTTATTATTGTAGATTATTTAAGACACAAATTTGTCTACACTGCTATTTAATGTTTGTGTGTGCTCAGCGGACTGTTTGCTGGAAGTACAAACGTCTGAATGTCTGAACGGTTTTGGGAATTCACATGAGTTCGAAGAAGACTGCTAAGATGGGTGATGTTTTGGCAACTGAGGCCGATCTTCTTGGGATGATTAAGGAGGTAAAACAAAAAACAAAAAAAAAAAATCGCTTTTTTATTCATCTTCTGAACTGCTTTGTCTGTTACCGGGTCGTGCTGGAGTCAATCCCAGCAGTCAACGGGCGAGAGGCGAGGTACACCCCGGGCGAGCCGCCAGTTCACCGCAAAGCCACACATTGACAGACAATCATTCACACACACTCACACGGTGCAACCAGTTCACCTCATTTGCATGTTTTTGCTGGTGGGAGGAAGCCGGAGAACCCAGAGAGAACCCATGCAGACAAGGGTAGAACCTTTATCAGAAAGAATGCATAATACAATATGAGCGTCTGAATGATTTTGGGTTCTTAAGCACACTTGCATTCTACTCAATACAAGATGGGATTATTGACACTTTGCTTGTTTTTGCATCGTTTACAGTATCTTAAGTTCGAGGACTTTGAAGAGACTGTTCACAGTTTTGAGAGAGAGTGTAAAAGCAAGGGCAAGCTTGTCTCAAAGCCTCACGGAAGTTCTCTCAGAGATTCAAGAAGTCGAACCATTCAGGTAAATGTTATACTACTTCCAGCCTGATCTTTCTGAAAAATGTGTTTATGTCTGTTGTCTTTGTTTTATTTTGAATTAAATATAGGGTTTCAGGGTTTTTTTTATCTCATTTTTTTGTAAATACAGTTTAGAGTGTCATCAACTGCTTTGTAAAGGGGGTTGTGTAGAATGTTGGTATTTGATGTGTCATATAGGCACAGCCAAAACTGATATACAGTATATATATTTTTTCATCCTGTCACTAAAATTTGTCAGATCAGTATACAAGTCTGGCCAAAAGTATGATACGGAATCAACCCTTTTATAAGAATTAATGGTGCTCTTGCTTTTTGCAGACATTTTTCCTCCAAAATTCTTGGAATTGTCCTTAACCCATTCTTCTTTACCTTCTCTAGAAAGACCTCCTCAGCTCTTTTGATGATGGAGACCACAAAGTGTTCTTTGAACTGTGGACAAATAATATTCCCATTGAGTTAAAAGACACAGATGTTGAGGCCCAGAGCCTGGAGTTCTATCTTCACATCCACTTCACCATCTACCCACTGAGGAGGCACGCTGGCAGATTCGTATGTGCATCCATCCATTTAAATGTCATGCTTTTTACATTCAGATGTAAATCCAACTATGCCTTGCAGACCTAATCATTCGTAGCTGTTTATCATTTGTTGGTATGTTTCAAAATGTCCACTAGGCTGTGCTGCAGGCTTTTTTTCCTCAATGAACTAATCATGACGTTATCATCGCACTTTACAAGCAAACATTCTTACACCGATAATGCATACATTATTCACCATGTAGGTCATTGTGATTTTATGGGATATGAAGTTATTCACCTTTGTGTTGCGGTAGCAGGCAAGAAACGGGACTGTGTGATTTAATGAAATGATGACTGCAACTGGCTTAGCTGACATTTTTTATGGACTTTGAAACAATCTGAATCTCTGCAGGACCAAGCTGAGTTTGAGGAGAGGATTTCCCACTTTAAGCAGTACCTGGAGACTCGGGGAGCCGCAATGAGCCAGACCACAAAGTTTTTGCCTTACTATGCCTTGCCTTTTGTTCCCAACCCCACAGTCCACCCCTCCTTCAGAGGTCTTTTCCAGGTGCTCTAGAATTTTGGAACTTCACCATGTTGTTCTTTTCCCAAGTAGCTATTATATATGAAATATTATTATTATTATTATACCACCTTCAGATTGAACATAATAACAAAGTTATGAAATGAACTTAAGTGTGTTTGTTTTTTAAACTTAGCCTTCCCAACACCTTGTCTACTCTAAGTGAAATTGAGTGCAGATTGAAATTATGGTAATCTTTTATTCAACCTTTGTTATCTATATTTAGGATTCCTGGATACCACAGTTGAAAGATAAACTGGTGCACTTTCTGACAATGATGCTGAAGCCAGTCAACACTCCAAGGCTCCTGAATTTATATGTATCCTTTATCATGGCTTGCATCCATCTTATTGCTGAGAAAACCTTCAGCCAAATCTGACAGGAATTTAAGATAATTTCACTCTCATATCTTTTCAGACATGACACTCCACTTGGACTCTTGTTTAATTTGTTCAGCTTCTTATAGTAGTATTTAATTAGATACTTGACAGTGTGGCGTACAAATCCACATATACTAATTAAAAGTCAAGTAAACGTATGAAATGATACAAATGTCTCTAAGATTTTGGTTTAAAACAATAAATTATCTGAGGAAAAACAGATTAATCTAGAGGGGGGGGGGATCAGGGCTTTTACACAGGCCAAATCTAGAGTGATTTTCATTGTCTTCTGGCTGAACTGCACATTTAAAATAAATGAGCCTTAACAGAGGTGACCAAATCATTCATTGACAGAGACACTTGGTTGTTTGAAATTTTAAAAAAGAAAAACATTCTAATTTGTATTTATAAATGTCTGTCTTTGAATATGGCAGGACTTAATCACCATTAAATCACTTCCAGAATAGAATGACAAAGAAGTGAGAGCATGTTTTTCCTTTTACTAGAAAGCCCAGGTTTAAGGTTTCGTTGTGCAGAAGGCTTACAGCTGCTGACACAACGTGTGAAAATGTCCTGTTATCATTAGTGGGTTGGTTATTAAAGTGCATTTAAGCACCATGAATGTGACAATGTGTTTGTCCACGTAAATGGTTTTTGAATTAAATCTACTGCATCTTTTAAAACAACTTTTACTTTACTATATCAACAATTAAATCTATTCTTGATACAATCAAATGGTTCTGTTATCTTATTAAGGAAATAATTTCTCAAACATATTTGCCCTCTTCAAACAGGATATGTTGTGTGTGTGCGTGTGTTTTGTCCTGCCACACTAAGAAAGCAGTGTAGTTACAAATAAACTGAATGACTAAATAAAGAGAAATGTGTTAAGCTGAATGCTAAATTGTTTTCTTAAACATAATGCAGAAGGAGGGAGGAAGGAGAACAAAAGGTACTGTCCTTCTAAAAAAGAATGTTGCTAACCCAACGAATTGCAGAATTACTAAAAAATGAAAGACATTCATCATTTATAAATGTTACATTTAATATAGCATTCGTGTACATGATTCCCATGATCCAAGTTTTGCTTATTTGTTAATGTGTGTTTTTCTAACTGCGCAGATGATATCCAGCAGTTGCAGCTCCAGCTGGTTGAATCAGACCGCCGTTTTGCCAGCCAAATGCGAAAGTTTGATAAGATGCAGGCCGACTACCACAACCTGATTGGGATCATTGCTGAGCTGATCGATTTGTTTGAGGCCACAGTCAGTGGAAAAAATGTAGGTTGTTCTTGAGGCAAGGAAATACACAGACTACAAGCACAAACCTAATTGACGCGCTAATAAAATAGAAGTGAGTAGCTGGTTTAATTACGGTAAGACTTTAGTGACGTAGCGCTGTTAAGTTCACACTTGTATATGCAAACACAAAAATGCATACAGTTGTGCTGTCGTATTATATACTTTTTATCAAGCACACCTGACACAAGTTCACAGCCATCCCTCTCTCTGCTCATTGGGCTTGTTGTGTTCTTGCAGATCTCCCTTGAGTATCTACAGAGCGTGTACGCTCGCCTGTTCAGCAACCAAATGAGGCAGAGCATGGCGCAGAGCACTTACTTCATAAGACCTGGCACTGTGAGTGAGATCAGACAGACTTCCCTGTCTTTACATTTTCACTTCAATGGGCCGGGTCACTCTTGGGAAAGAGGTTTTAAATCTCAATGAGTTTTTACCTGGTTAAATAAAGGATATTGATT
Organism: Brachionichthys hirsutus; assembly: GCF_040956055.1. Lineage (NCBI taxonomy): Eukaryota > Metazoa > Chordata > Actinopteri > Lophiiformes > Brachionichthyidae > Brachionichthys > Brachionichthys hirsutus. The sequence continues at coordinate 6,616,324 of NC_090905.1, forward strand.
GATCGAAGTGGAATAACAATGCAAGACGTCGATGCCGGGTCATTTTGGTCAATATAACAAGTTGGGTAACTGTTGACTGAAGCCACTAAAATGCTAGCAGAGAGAACTCTTCTCAAGGCTTCACGTCTCAATTTTAAATCAAGTAAACACTGTGCCTGATAAGGTTTTTAAAAGCTGTTTGTAGAGGGGGAATTATCAATGGAAACTTAAAGCCACATAGTACGCATGTAGTCTAGATCCTGGAAAAATACTGACCAGATCCTGATGTTGCAATAAATTGGAAAGCTTTATGTAAAGCTAACTAAACAGTGCAACTCTGAATCCAGGAAACAAATCCTGTTTACCATTTTATGAAAAGACTAATCTAAACTAAAGCATTGACTCTCACTGCCAGTTTGGCAGAAACCTCCAAATCCAGATTGTGAAATCTTGTTTCTCTCTCCTTTGAACTGATCGACTTCTTTTTGTGTTGGCTTTTGTCCATGAAGGGCTATTATTCTATGAGTCCCTATGATGATGGCTATGTAAGTTTCATATGTTGTCATCTTCTTCTTCTTCCTCTTCCTCCTCTCCTTATCCCTTTGTCTGCCTCCCATTCCTTGAATGCAGTTGTACCTTTATTTAACAGCCATTGTACTTGTTCATTAGTAATGCTAAATTCATTTCAAGGCATGAAGGTCCACGTTATCTGTTGTTTAAAGGAAAAAATGGAAACAGCCACCACCAAAATCTACCATAATTTGACTGGAGCTTATTTCCCCAATTAAGATTGGTTTAGAAGAGATCATATTTTTATGCACATAAATCGTTTCTATTGTTTGTCCATTGTGACATGCCTTCCTGCAGTGTGAAACTTGGATATCAGGGACAGAGCTATCTGTCTTTATCAATTACATCAACAATAGTTTGTCTCCAGTTGTTGTCGTTGTAGTTATAAAAGTAAATTATGAGCGGACATGAAGATGATGTGAAGAGAGTAAAAGCAGCTCTTATGTGAACTGCTTTGTTAGAGAATTGAGGTCAAGTCATATCTTTGTATCGCTGAAATTGGAGAATAATTGTGCTCTAAAAAAATGAATTGAATGTGTAGAAAGGACAAAATATAGTGTTTCCGCCTTGATTGTTAAAAATCAATAATTTTGTTGGATTACACGACGCATCCAGCATATGTGATCTCAGTCAGAGAAATATGTTCCCTGGGTTTGATGCATTTCCAAAGTAAGAATGATTTGGGAAGGAATACAAATAGAAATGTTATCTTCTACTTCTTGATTACCTTTTGCACACTAAACCATTTGATATGCCAGACTGTAGAGACCTCTCACCTGACCTTACAGTCCTATAGTCATAAACAACAGATTAGATTTCAAGCCTTAAAATCCCTTTTCAGTAGGAAGAGACTAATCATTAGTTATTTTATCCTTCCCCCACGCCCCCACAACAATACTATATTAATCCTTTCACAAGTGCCTCTTTCCCTACGTGTACAACATTGTGCAGTTTGATGGTATAATTACTTGAGGTGTATCAGCGGGAGGAGTGGCTGCATCACACTAACCTACCTTCTCAGGAACATTTCAAAGGTTGCTACATCTTAGACTGCATGGGTGACATGTCCTAACATTGTGTACTAGGATCCGGCATGTACCACAAACTCAAAGCATGAGGTATGCATGTCTGGGTTAAAAAAAAGCATCTAATCAGGTTGTGTTCCACACTTGAACATAAGGATACGATAAATGTAGCTGAAATAACACGAATTCTAAAATATACCATTCCACATAATCTTTTCTCTGCTGCAGGTCTCCTCGATGCTACGAGCATCAATTGCGCCACAGTAAGCCTTCAATTATGAGTGGTTTTCTGCTTATCAATACATTTTGAAAAGTGTTGAAACCTGATGTGTCTCTTTGATGGATCTCCAGGAGATCCAAGGAGGTGCCAATGTTGCCCTCGCTGGACTATGCGAAGCTGAAGAAAGACTTGATGGAAGGCCCAGACAGACTCAAGTCTCTACTGCTTCAGGCTCTGCGCTGGGTGAGAAGGAATATTAGAATCTCCAAAAGATCCTGCTCCTCTCATGCTATATGACATCTCTATTATAATATTTTACGATCATCAGGATTGCACTTACTCACTGTCTCCAACACATAGTGATGTCTTCTACGTCATGAGCCTGTAAACTACATTTTTTACATACCTAAATTCTTTTTTTTAGAGACTGACACGCTCACTCCATGGAGAACAAAGAGACACGGTGCTTCAGGCCTATGTCAGCAACGATCTGCTGGAGCGCTCCAGCACTGAACAGGCGAGACCAGCTTTTAATGTTATTGCACTGTGGCTTGTGAAGATTCCTTGAACATAATATACAGGGAGGATTTCTAATAATGAGAGCTGAAATAACAGCGTTTGTTTGCATAATTAATCCCTCGACAGCTGAGTGGGTGGGAACTTTATTGAGCGCTCAGTGGTTTGTTTCTCACTAATTTTTTTAATGGTGAAAATCCCTCAGGCAGCACTGCATTATAAAGAAAATAGATTTCATAAAGGATATAATCATATAATATATAGACACCAGCCTCTTGATCAACTGAGTTCATGTGAAGCAAAAAAAAAGTCTTGCTTCCAAAAGTTAAACAGTTGGTGTCTTTTGTTTCAAAAGGTGCATTTAGTGTGACGATGTTTATAACCTCATAGTTGCATTTCATATTATAACTGTCTATTATTTTATGTTTTGACAGAAGGCCGTGCTTCATTTAATAAGATCGAAGAGCGAGATTGTTCGTGAATACGTGGCTCGTCTCATCAATGCTTTTGCTTCCCTTGCAGAGGGTAAGTGCTCACTTGTCATTACAGTGGCGCAAACGTCATTATTTCTTTAAATCATTATCTGTAGATGTGAATGCCCTGTTGTGCTAACTTGTACAGGTCGGGTTTACCTCTCCCAAATCCCCATTCTTCTGAAGCTTCTGACAGAAACACTCAGAGCGGAGGAAAAAGAGTCCCCGACAAGAGAGAATGTGCTTGTTGCCCTGCAGAAACTCAGCCTCGGGTTAATATGAAAATGTTCTTCACCTTCTTTCTCCAGTTTCAGGGTGATATATCTCAAGCAGCTTTCATACTCTTTGAGATGAATTACATAGATTTGCAAACCAGAGATCAGATCTTCTCAATTTCATATTTTTTTATTTTGGTATAACAACAACATTTGTTATTGTAAATAACATTGCCCTCAAAGTTATCATTATTTCCAATTGAAGATTGACTAAACGAATGTCTAATGACAAAAGTTTGAAAGTTTCTTTTTTTTCATGCATACCAATCAGAATTCTTGTGGTTATGAGGAGCACAAATATTTCTGTTGCTTTTCATTAGTCATTAATTAAAATGCCTTGCTAGGAGGAGCCAGCAGACAGCAATGATAACCAATGATCTGATTGGCTGGCTGGTGGATGAGCTGCAGGATTCAGACTGTCTAAGTGACAACACCCTGAAATACTCTTCAGCTCTTCTCATGAATCTCTGTCTGCGAACAAAAGGTAAAGGCGAGGTAGATATTGATGAAAACAGAAAGCGGAATAACGGTTGTTTTACTCACCTCAGGATGTTGTCCTGAAAAGATACCGGTACTCTACTTTGCTTTAAGTACTTTATGTCTAAAATGCTGTTTAGTTCAGTACAGTACTGTAGAGATTTACACTATTAATTACTGCAGATTAATAAGCTTCGAAAAATACTCGAAATTGGTATTCATCAAAATTTTCCAACTAGAGTCCTTTTACTTTATGTTTCATTCGTCTGTTCATCCACTGGTGCAGTTCAGCTCCCAGCAATAGTCAAGCAATGCAGATTAGTTCTAACTGTTTTGCATCCTTGATACTTTCCCAGTCTTTCAAATATTCAATCTATTTCAAGCACTTATCTACTCATATATCACATTTTCAATAAGAAACTCAGTTCACACTGTGTAATGTCCTGAATGTCTTTGTGAATAAAGCCTGTGAACAAAAGGGATTAGTCTAGTGTAACCTGTTTGATAATCAGGTTCATATGGTATGTTAATTACCATGTACAATAGTATCTTTTTCATGTCACATATCGAACATCGTTAGCAAAGTACTTACTTCCGTTGCCTGGGGATTTCCTTTTATCATAAAGTGCAGTAATGATTTTGATTTATTGGTGGATTTATTATCTTTAACGTGGCACAAGATCAAAATAAATATAAAAATGCTGATTAGTCAAAAGTCACTGTTGGAAACATTAAAAGTTGAAGTGTGTGTGTGTGCGTGTGCGTGTGCATGTGCGTGATGAATATTTGGTTATCTTTTACAGGAAGAAGAAAGTGTGCAGAGAATGGTAAACATGTGCTCAAGGTTCTAACTGACCTCCTTGGACATGAGAACCATGAGGTGATAGATATCTGTTAACACGTATACACAAATGTTAAATGCAGAACGTAGAGTTACGCTCATGTAATAATAATTATAGCAACAAATACACAAATAATGCGTCACTGCATGATCTTATTTTGTTATATGACTAATATGTATCTGAACTGTGTTTCATATTTTGATGCAATGTATGAGCATTAATTCTTCTTCGCATCAATGTTTCCTTGTTATATTTTCACAACAGATGTGTGCGCGTGTGTGTTTTCCTCAGATCTGGCCTTATGTGAATGGGGCCCTGTACAGCATCCTGTGTATTCCCAGTATGAGACAGGAAGCTAAAGAGATGGTGAGCTCACGGAAATGTCTTCACCTGCATGGAGGAAACAGATGCAGTTTGTGAATTTTGCTCCACGTTTGTCTCTTTACGCCAAAACACAGCCATGGTCACTGTGCTCAGAGTGAGGCAGTGGCTTTGTCAGCAATGTAACTGAGTCCATCCTGTCCAAAAAAAAAGAATCACTTTTAAGCTACATAATTACAACAATCTTTGAATTAATTTAGTTATATGAACCTGTACTCTCTGTACACCTCGGACTTCTGCTACAACTCTGAGCTGTGCCAGATCCAGAAGTTTGCGAATGACACAACCATCATCGGATGTATCAGGGACGACAGAGAGGAGGAGTACAGATGCCTAGTGAGGGACTTCGCTGTCCGGTGCCAGGGGAAGCACCTCCAAGACAAAGGAGCTGGTTATCGACTTTGTGAAGTCCAGACCCAAATCACGACCAGTTCTGATTGAGGGACTTGACGAGGAGTACCTAGGGCTGTGGCTAAACAGTGGACTGGACTGGACAAGCCACACCACCCACCTGCACAGAACAGAGCAGAGCAGACTGTACTTCCTAAGGATGTTATGTTCATTTGACATCTGCAGGAGCCTCCGAGCCCAGTCTATGATCCTCTCTTACACCGTGGTCTGCTAGGGGGGGGGGGGGGGGGGGGCATATCAAAAAAGAACATATCCAGCCTGGAAAAGCTGATAAAGCGGGCTGTCTCTGTGGTTGATATGACGCTAGACTATCTGGTAAAGTTGGCTGAGAAGAGAATTCTGAGAGGAAAAAAAACTGTTGGATATTATAGGCCATGCCAGTCACCCTCTGCACATCGTCATCGGCAACCAGAGGAGCCTTTTCCGTCAAAGACTGCTCCTTCCCAAGTGCAGGACTAATAGACTGAAAACCTCCTTTGTCCCTCAGGCCATCATTCTGTACAACTAATCGCTCGGGGGGGGAGGAGTAGTAATAGGAGTAGTAACAGGAAGATGGAGACTGGGAAGGAGAAATAGCTAATAACCAGTAGTGTATATAGTCACATACAACACAAGTCACAATCACATTCTTTTATTGCTAGGATTCCATGTGTATGCTTATTTGTATTTAAAAATATTCTTATTTTACTGACTATTTTATATTCACTGATGCTGCTGGAGCCCTAGTTTTCCTGAGGGAACCTTCCCAATGGATTAATAAAGTTCTCTTTGTATCCATATGCATCAAGCCTTTGAACGGCGAGCTACTGATGTTGATGCTGAAGCTATTGTTCAGCTGTTAACTACATGAATGTGTTTCTCGTGTGTGTAGAGCGTCGAAGAGATTCTCCGCTGCTACAGCAAAGAGAAGAACCCAGACCTCAACAGACAGATTGAGTCCATCATTAAGCAGCTAAACTCGGGTTTGTCGAGTCCAAGTCTGCCCTTATTGGTCATGAGTATGTTAGATGTGTTGTGCTATACGAGTATATAACCTCATGACAGGTTGTTATTTTGTAACGTGCACTGACTTATTACTCCTTTTGCTGTGCCAAGCAGCAGCTAATGAAAAAGGGCCGGAGTCGGAAGACGAAGATGAAGAAGACGACGATGTAAGTACTCTCTTCAACCTGTTAGATTTAATACATTACTGTCTTCAGCCATCCTATTTTGCAGTTCGCTATTGAGAAATGTATCTGTCACAGGAGGATCTGATGGATGCAGACCTTGACACAGAGGAATTTCTCCAGGCAGAACCCAGGGAGTTGTCGGGAGAGAGTCTCCTTACAACAGAGTACCTAGGAGTAAGAGCAAATACTTAAATGTGGTATTTTTGTTCAGCAGATATCAACTGCTCATAGACTGAACTCTATACAGTTCCAGCTACAAAACAAAAAAGGAAATAGTGCAAAGACTGAGAGAGTGATAATGTTTGTTGTGCCATGGGCACACAATGCTTGTAATGCAATTCAGTATCCCCACTGTGTTGCCGTTGACGCTGCCACACCCCCTACACAGAAATGAATAAAATGTGTATACATTTTCTGACTTCTGTAGATCATGACCAACATGACAAAACCGAAGGGGAAATCAACCCCTCTGACGCAACCAAGTGTGGATGAACCACTACAACGACCGGTCACCCCAAGTTCTCATCGCAATGTCAGGACGGTGTAAGTTAAAGCCGCACACAATGTGCAACTCCCCATTAGAGTTCTCTTGTGAACTGGCATCAGTGAGCGACAGAGGGACCGGCAGTTTCCAGATGAGGTTTGGCTTCTTTCTATCGGGTACTGGGCTCGTGCATTGTACGTGTATCACAGTTATTCTGAATGATGTGTCAGGTGGCAGGGAATACTACAGGTAATACTGCCAATACCATCTAGTGGAAATGTGATTTAATACACATCCGATTCCTAATACCATTTTGCTCATGATACTGCCCCTTTGTTTGACAAAATCGGTACAGCCATTCAGAATTGTGCAGTAGGTCAAAGAATGGGTGTAGATGCATTTTGCCAATAATCATCACAAAGCATGCCTAAGTTGTTCTTGTAAACGAGTCAGAAGGATGAGGTTGGAACTGGAAACGTTTAGTGCTGAAGGGCAGATCATTGTCAGTATAAGGTGTAAGTTAAGCCGCAGGGATAAAGGTGCAGTATTGTTTTATGGTAATGGATATGACTGCTATGTGGGACTGCAGTGACCAGGTGTTTACTGGTCATTTATTCACTGATTTTATAACTTATTGTTAGGTAGAAGCCATCACAGTGACCATTAACTGAAAGGATTTATGTTGTGTAGGGATTATAGATCTGGCAGTCTGGAGGGTGGAGACTGCAGAGATGGAGAATACCCTTTGAGTCGCCAGAAGAATGAGGAAGGAAGTCTTCCTCTTTACCGACACAACTCCCGACCTCCTACACGCTCTGGTAGTCGTCCAAGCACTGCTGACTCCCTTCGTCACGGTATCGGTGGGTAGATCTTATTGTCCTTATCAATGACATTGATATTTATATACGAAATTCACATAGAAAAGCACTCAGAGAGCGCCGACCTCCGTCAAGCAGCTCATTCCACTCCTGATTGGATTTACACCATCCACACGGTGATCTGGATCATCATCAAAAGGTTATAAATGGCTTTTGGTATCTTTATACACCAACCACGAGAAGTAAAAGTGAATCAGAGTTGATAAAGGGAGTTTTCAATGTTAAAATTGAATATAAGACATTTTACATGATAGTATAACTGTGATTTTTGGTGAATGAATTGAATTTATATGTTGCAGGGTTTTTTTTAATTGGGAGATATTTTCAAAGATAGTTTGGCATCATTTAAACATGATGTAATGAAGCTCTATACATTTCTTCATCCCTCACTCAGACTCAGAGTGTGGCCGCTTGTCCCTGGAGTCAGAGTTGGAAGGACCATATGAAGAGCAAGACAAAAAACTACCCTCCCAAAACAGGCACAATGAATACTCTGCCAGGTACCTGATCCACAAACATTAACTCCCCACACAGACAAAACAAGGCTGTGTGTATTTTTTAAGAATGATGAATACTGCTGCATCTCAAATGCTGATTCAGTAAGTTATGTGTGGCAATATGGGAAGTAGCTCAGAAAAAAAAAAAACTCCATGGTATAAGCACAACTGTCCGTCCAACATTAGCTCATTTCTGACGACCTGTGATATCCTCTTAGAGGAATACATTTTCCCACCAGTCTGATACAAACATATAAGTTATTGGTCTGTTTATACTCTGTGTACAATGGAGCATTATAAAGAGTTTGATAAAAGCAAAAGCCTAACTTTATAAGTGCATTTAGCCACTGTTTGAGAAGCACCCAGAGTGAAACTGTTTTAGGTCGGCTGAGGTAGAACTCTAAGATGTGTGTCGTTGTTGTCTGTGGACTGTTTTGGCAAGAGTTTTGATCTACAAAAATTGTGGTGACTCAGCACTGACAGACTGTCACAGACATTTAAGCGAGCAGTGTCCACAAAGAGTCCCATTCAATCAAGCCTCCCCTATGACCCCTCCCCCTTTAAATCCTGGAGCAACTTGACTCCTGAGTCCCCACCAAGAGCAATGAGTCCCAGGAAACCATTTCAGTTCCCTGCTCCCTTCTGCAGGAACGTAAACGCCCTTCACAACATGCACAATAAGCTGAAAGGAGATTTCCAACACAGTCGCTAACTAAGAAAAGAATCTTGGCAACGGAGCAATTTGGCAAATATCAAGATTTATATTATTCTCTTTTTCGTTGATACCAGGGAGACCAGACAGGCTGTGTTCAATTCATACATGAAAGATAAATGGTCTGCCTTGTTCCTTGTAAATGTGATGAATTCTCATAATATCGTTTGATGAGTGACGGCCAATTTGTGCAGCTTTTATGCAAATTGTTTGTTTGCCATTTTTTTTTAAATCAAACCAGAGGCCTAGACTTGTTTTCTAAGAATGGCAAGCACTTCTGTATCAGACGTTCTACCAGAATATTTTAGCAATGCTGGGGGGGGCCAATGTGGCTGCTGTGAGTCGAGACAAACATTAGCTGACTGAAATCCATCCATCTATTATGGTCTAGGATTTCTCCACAGGATGTAGATCATTCGGCTCCTGTATGAAGGACATCATCAGCATTTGAGCTGCCACTGTGTGACTCAGCAGAAAAAATATCTCAGCCGCACAGGGACCAGACACAAACTTTTCCCTTTGTGTTTTCCGAGACACAAAAATGTCATATTCCAATTCAAATTATTTTATAAGCTGATGGTAATTAGCAGAAATGCTATTTTTAATGAAACAGTGGTAGCAATTATTGTTCCTGCTGCAAAGCGAACATCATTATTATTGATTCCTTCCTCTTCCTCTTCTTTTACTTCCCATCAGTGGCAATTCCACTCATCCATTGGCAAGCAGGCCCAAGATTCCCCGTACACCTGACACAGCAGCCAATCGGAACGGTGACTCTGGCTCCCCAGTGTTCTCAGCTGGAGCCACAACGGAGCGGTCGGCTAGCTCCATAGGGGGAGGGGGACGACAAAGTGGAAGTAAGCACACCCAAAAAAAAAAGTTCGACCAGCATTTTGGAAAATTATTGGACCACAAGTGTGGATTTTATGGATAAGATTCCGCAAAAATATATATTTTTTAAAACTGAAGACAGAAAGCGTAGCTAAATACGAAGATGTGGCAATTTTATGAGTTCAGGTTTCCACCTCAGTAGAGATGGTCTATCTATCTATCTATCTAAATCTCTACCAGTTGACAAACCGGTATCTTCAGAACTCCTTTTCAATCAGCCGAAAATAGTAGAAGACTAATAAAGATGTAAGGATTTGACTGACCTCTACGTTCTCTAATATCGCCTCAATCACCCAAACTCCTTCCCTCTTTCCATCTGTCATCACACTTCCTTCAGGCAGCCAGTCAGAGAGGAGGTGAAGAGGGAGCTGTCACCATGGAGTAGCACTATCTCCCTGGTAGCCTCGGGTTTCCTGTAACATCATCCCTGCGGCTTGTGATTAGGGTCAGAGCAACAAAGATGGTGGAGGATCAGCAGCAGGAGGAATAGCTTTAACAATGTGAAGGATTGTTGCTCTGCACTTTGCTTTTGCATTTCATTACATACTGTATGAATAGATTTTAGGCTGGATGGAAAAGGTCTGGCCATTGTTTCAAATAAATAACTATATGGTACTTATCTCTGTAATAAAAAAAAATAGAATCCCTAAAATGTTTACAACGGATATCTTTCCAGAAATAGTCAGGCAAACAAATGTTGAGAAAACAGAGCTGCTTGTTGTTAACAGGATACACTACCGTCCATACAGCTTCTATTTATGTGAATGTCTTGAATCTAGCATTGATTAGATTGTATATTGCTCAATATTGATGTGTTGTAATGAACGACATGTTGATGTGAACTGACAGTGGTTGATTTTTATATTTATGGATGCTTTAGACAATTCTACACTTGTTTTCTTCTTTTCGGAAATTGTTTGTTTTACCATATGTCAAGTAGTAGGGTAATAAATGTATTATCATATCACTCCTCTGCCCTTCATTCATTTGTTTTCAGCCAGATGAGCTGAACAGTCACACTGTGACAGAAACAAGACACTGCTGTCACCAGGTTTACAAAAATATATGAAACGTTCATTTCCTTTTTTGCCACATAACTGGTTTCTGTCTTTGTTTGTCCACTTTTAAACGAGATTTAACACAATGGCAAAAAATTGCTTGCAGCCAATACTTGCTGGTCTTCAATAGTTAGGGACCCCTGGAATATAATTTGCTTCAGCATAAGATAACGGGGCCCAACAGGATGCAGCATAATTAATAAAACATTCAGATCGGTCGTATTAGTGTGTGAGACATCGTCGGTTGCAGTGAGCTTCATCTTCATTAAAGTAGGGAATGGCATGTGAATGAACACACCCAGAAGTCATTCATACACACTGGGAGCCCAACATATTGTTCAGACTCTGTACTTGACTGTAGACTTGTGGGAACCGTAGAAATGCAGCAGCATCAGCTAGTTTGTTTTGCTTTTGGGCAAAAATGTTGGAGAATGGAATGTTTGGAATTGCTTTTCTGCGTGGGTTGAATCAACCCAACTCTGCAAAATCTTTGTAGTTACTCTGCAACATAACAGTTAAATATGAGACGTTTTCATAACCGCACTTTAAGATATGGTTTATATATTTTGCATCTCTAAAACCCCCAATTCCCCCGAATGATAAACCTAGGTTTAACTTGGCAAGTCTCATAAACTCTACTGTGGTTCCCCATATTCAGCAGCACAATGTGAGGAAACAGGCAGCGCGTGAGAGACTGACGTAGTTGTAGCCAGGTGGTCATGTAAACCCGAGGCTGCTGGTGCTGTCCAGCTGCAGCGGCAAAACAGAGAGGAAGCTGGAGCGTTCTATCAAAACAAGTGGGGTGGAAGGCCAAGGCATGGGCCGCACAGATATGGAAGGATATCTAAAAAGCTATTAAATCTTTGCTCACAATTTTTTTTTTTAAGCCGTCAGGACTATGAGAGCAAAAATAAATAAATCACCTGCATACTTTTTTCTGCATGATTTAGGACTGGTATAAATCTTTACATGGGAATTCCTTTTGCAAGGTGTATCTCATTTGCCATTTTGTTTCCATATTATTATTATGGTGTGTATAAAACCAGATTATCAATTAGAAAATAAAGGCACTGTTATTTTTTTGTACTCAAACCTCAATTCCTATTTCACAGTTTAGAAGAAGACTTATGCAGCGTCATCAAATGATTTCCCATGTGAAAACTTTCCAAAATTACAAAACTAATTACTGTTTGAGAATGATTGAGAATCCAAATTGTCATCTGGATCACTGGCACCCCTGTGAGAGATGCATGCATCAGCATTTTAAAGCCATCAGACAGCCCTGTGTCCCACTGATAAAGGTTGACGCCAGCTGAGAAGAGGCGGCTTTTAGGTGCTTCGGTCTCCTGAACCTCCTGTTTCCTCTTCAGTCCTTTCCGATAGACAGATGAACGTGACAACAACATTCAGTGTTAAAATGATCTGTTCTCACGGATGGGCTTTTCTGAACATGGTCAGAGAAAGCTTAAAGACTGCTTGCCTGAATAAGAGTGACGGCGATGCCACAGTGACTGTCTGAATACCTCAAATATTTTCAACTTACTAGAGCTTGAAGCGGCCCACACCTGCAGCCCGAGCAGAGTATTTATAAAAAAGTATTTATTACTGAGCCACTATTGTTTTCTCATTCAGCTGGTATAAAGCAATGAATGGGAGCCTTTGATTTCTCAATTACGTTGCCATGGTGGTGTGATTTGGTGGTGAATTGTTTTATTTACCATTGTTAAAGACTTTTCAATGGTTTTACTGGTTTTACAGCCATTGTTTAAGTTTCGTTAAACAAGGTTAGAGTTGGGCTAAGTCTGATTGCGAGTAAACCTGTTGCTAATGAACGAGATCTAAATAAATCTCTGTTTTCAGTTTACTTGCATCCCTTCTCGTCAAGAAGTATTTGCTTTGTGACCTAAATAAGCAACCCTTTTGTTTGATGCTGAGCTGCTCCTCCATTCACTCTGGTCTGATGTGGTCGATGAGTTTCTGCTCCTTATGCAAGCAGTTGCTCTGAAAAGAAAGCTCGTTATTGGTTTGACATTTGCATGGTCATTTCAGTGGTTTCAAAGGTCAGGGTCAGCACCTCTCTATATGCATTCTTTAAGCCGCCTCAGGTGAACGTGATGCAGAAAGGTGAGAGGGTGCATTTGACATGAATGTGACCGAGGCCATGGGGAAGAGAAGGGACTGTGGCGTCCATCATCGCCTCTATCCAATAGCTGCGCTGGACTCGAGAGGAACAAAATCAAAACGGGAAAAAACATTGCGGCAAGTAACAGGATACATATGGGCCTGAAAAGGATGACTGGTCGGATCCAGGAAATGGGGAGGAAGGAGAGATTTTGGATCACGGCTGTGTTTTGGATTGAGACGTTCCCATTTTGAGGCACAGAAAAATATCTTGTTGTTTCCTCCTTCCTGCCAAATGTCGCACCAGAGCAGTTTAACACACCAAGCCTCACCCTGTGAAATCATACATCCCGTATGTATTGTTTAGCTATATCACTCATTACATTCCACATACAAGATTACAATTTGCGGAATTCATATCCGCATAATGAATTCCAAATAAATCCCCTAATGGCTTAAGGAGTTATCTCAAGGTGTGTCGTCACAGCACGCCCTCTCCTCGTGTGAAACGTCACTCGTCCGGAGCCGAACCTCTTTAACTGGGCCTGGGGGAGGGAGCGGACCGGACACAGTCTGCAGCCGCAGCGCAGAGCATTCAGCGCAGAGCATTCAGCGCGCCCGTTCAGCGCGCCTCTGCGCCAGCATCACTTCACAGAGCTCTGCGCGCGTCTCTTTCAACAGGGAAACAGATCGTCCGCGGAAATGATTGATCCGAAGCTTGTCCAAAAGCCGACGATTAAATAACTCAGGACGTTTTCTGGGCTCCGTAATCGACATCTGTGTTTGGTTTATTGTCTCCAAACAACGATCATCTTTAAGGACAACGTAAGTGTGTCTTCCGTTTTGTATTTCATCATCGCCGCACTTTGCGCGACCAGAAGGGCTCGAATGATAAATAGAACCAGATTCGGATTTGAATTAGCAGGACGAGTTTCTATATTAACTAAAGATGAGCCCATGAAGACCGACTCGGAAGCAAAGTGTATCAAATTTGATTTCAGGATTTAGAGGATTATACAAATTAAAGTACATACATGCAGATTGATGTTATTTTTGACAGATTTGCCAGAAGTTTCACCTTGTTTTCAAAAAAAACGGAGATTTTTCTGGCCATTATTTCCTGGTATGAAAGACTGAATTTGGTTGAAATTAAAATAGAATAATTATTGTCGGGAAGTATAGCGCTGTTGCCTCATTCTGCGTGGGTTCTATCCGGCTGCTTCACACCTTCAAAAACACGCAACGTAGGACACGGTAAACTGTCCGTATTTTTTATTTTCTTTGTGTGTGTGTGTGAGCGTGAATGTTTTTCTTGTCTGTATTCAGCTGGGATGGACTCCAGCATAACCCGCGTCCTGTAATTCGGATAAGAGGCTGAAGACTAACATGTTTGTTCAGCCTGCTTCCAGATTTGCCCGTGCCCTCCTCTGGGGTGTAATATGGGCAATGATCTCTGGGGGGGTCTTGGGTGTAACGAGCCCTGCATGGCATGACAGGTCCGGAGAGGATCACTTTCCAACTAAATTTCACTTACACTTAATATTGCCAAACGTGTCATATTTGATATACATGGCCTTTCAGGATTTTGAGACTACTTAAGAAGTTTGATTATTATTATTATTAGTAGTAGTAGTAGTAGTAGTAGTAGTAGTAGTATTAGTATTATGCTATTACAGTTTCCTTTTGTTCCATTTGTACTAAAAATTCAATTACAGTATATGGTTCATTCTTCTTACTCCGAGGCCAATCTGAGTTAAATCTGAGTTGAAATGGGGAAAATAATATTTTCTATGAGAAGAACAAAACTATTTCACTAACACTGCAAAAGATAGACATAGTATTATCTTATCTCTGACTGTTAACTATTGTTTTTGTTCTATGCAAGGATGAACAACAGAGATCGCTGGAACATTTGCAAGACAGTTGGGGTCATGCTGGTCCTGACTGTGTTGGCCATGACTGTTGTGCAGAGAGGCAGCATTCAGACCACCATGGAACTTGAAAGGCAGGCTCGTATGGATGCCTCTGAGGGTGTGGGGCCTCGAGCAAGAGCTGCTGTGGAAGACAAGGTTGAGACATACCAGGCCATAAAAAGCTTTTGGAAGATTCAGAAAACAGAGGTGCCTAAAAATCAGGTCACAAAAGGGGAGTCCGAAATCACAGAGGACACCAACCCCAGAACTTGGGATGTAGTCCGCACCAACTGTTCTGCCAACCTCAATCTCACATCCCATGACTGGTACCTGAGTCTGAATGAAAGTTTCCAGCAGTTTTTGCTCTATCGGCACTGCCGTTACTTTCCCATTCTCACCAACCACCCAGACAAATGCTCAGGTGACATATATATGCTCATGGTTATAAAGTCTCTGGCCACGCAGCATGACCGCAGGGAAGCCATCCGGAAAACCTGGGGAAATGAGCAGGTGATTGATGGCAAGGTGATTAAGCTCCTTTTCCTTCTTGCCAAACCCCCCAATGAGGAAGAGAGAGTCAACCACCAGAAGCTCGTGGAATATGAGGACCGCATCTATGGGGATATCCTCCAGTGGGATTTCCTAGACAGCTTCTTCAACCTCACACTTAAGGAGATTCACTTTCTCAGGTGGTTCCACACTTACTGCCCCACTGTGCGCTACGTCTTCAAGGGAGACGATGATGTCTTTGTCAGCATCAACAACATTCTTGAGTACCTCGATATAAATAAGGATGAGAAGGACCTGTTTGTGGGAGATGTGATTTTCAAAGCTAGGCCCATTCGAAAACCGGAAAACAAATACTTCATCCCTGAAGCAATGTATAATAAGACATACTACCCTCCATATGCAGGTGGAGGGGGCTTTCTGATGGATGGGCCACTGGTGAAAAAGCTTCACTGGGTGGCTGACACCCTGGAGCTGTACCCCATCGATGACGTGTTCCTGGGCATGTGTCTGGAGGTGCTGGATGTTAGCCCTATAAAACACGATGCCTTTAAGACATTTGGCTTGGTGAAAAAGAAAAGCAGTTCATTGAACAAAGAACCCTGTTTCTTTAGGAGCATGATGGTGGTACACAAGCTGCTCCCACCAGAACTCCTACACATGTGGGACCTGGTCAAATCTGACCTTATCTGTTCACAGAAAGTGGAGATCCTATAGCTTGCTGGGTAATGACGGCACCAAGAAGCAGAGTTTCACCCTGGAAGGTACTTATATGAGACTCGAGGATCTCACTACAGTCTCCTTTATGTGGAGAGGGACATTGGACATCATTTCCAGCAATGCAACTTTTGACTTTCCTTCTTTATAATGCTACTCTGAAGGATTTTCTAACAAGAAGGACTATAATATATATCGTAAGCATTGTGGCCAACACCTTTACTTGTCTTTCCTGATGTTTTAAGTATTTAAATGCCTGGGAGCAAAGGAACAGCTGGCACAAAACCACCAATCATTAAAAACCCTGTTAATATCAATACAATTCAGAAATGTAAGACTTTATTGCTATGGCAAGTGGCGACACAGGTCAGAGATAAATAATATTTTTGCATATGTGTTCCATTGGCCTGGCTTTGAACGCCGCTGCACATGCGGTGTAACCTGTAATTACGTTAGCATTTGGGTTTGTACATGTCAGACATTGCCTTCGCCCTGACCAGTAGTGTTGCATTCTGCAGCGTTCGTGTAACGCAGAAGGAAACATCTCTCCTTACCTCAGTAATTTGGTCAAACAGTTCAATCATTTGTCTTTTTTTTTTGTGTGTGCATACGTGTTATCAGGATCTTCCCATGCAGTGCAAGTAAATAATACAATATTTTAATCACTTTTTATTTTGTCACAGTTGTCTTTGCACTTATTATTTTGGAATGTGACTGACTTGATCGCAGTGTCTACTACTACTCATATGTTATCGTAAATTTGAGGATTAACTGTAAAAAAACAACTGTTTCTCGTGTGCTGCCTGTGGATTTGAATGTGCTGATATACTTGACATTAATTTGGTAGAGGGTGTACAGTGACACTGTGAACTAAAGGTGTTGCTGGTACAAGTACCTGACAATGTGGGTTTCTTCTTTTTATTTTTCAGCAGGATTGGATATTAACAGATTGTTCCATTATATTATAGATACAGATGATGTGGGCAAAGTGGGCGATGATGATGATGGCAATGAGAAGAAAATATACTGTATATTAAAATAAAAGCATACATTGAGTTTCATTTGTTAATAAACGTACTGATAATAGCTTTCTCTGTTAGTTTGTCCCAGATTGTTTTTGTGTTTGGCCTTGTGAGCAACAAACAATTACGCAAAAAAATGATGGTCTATTATTGTGGATAATCTAAAATGATGTATTAGTAATTTTAAAACAAAATATATGTAAAATAGCAAAGCATATATTGAAATATAAAGATAAGCCATAATTTACCATTTGCAAAACATTCATTTTTGGTAGAAAGAAAAAATTCAAAACTAATATGACACAGCTTTCCTCAGTAATCTTTTATTTGGTATAGTTTCTATGCCGACAGTCTACTGCTTCATGTTTGGAACACCATTTTACACTATTTATCTAAACTTTTCAATTGTTCTTTACACTATCCTCTTTGACCAAAACATCCATCCATCCATCTTCTTCCACTTATCCGGGGTGGGGTCACCAAGGCAACAGGCTGACCAAAACAAAAAAAAAAACTCTACAGAAACTAGATATTTATCTCATTCACCAGTCAGCTTTTTGAAAACAATGTACCATTGATGTAAGCTAAATTGGTCCATTTTTAATTTAACTATTCAATTTAGGTCCAATTTCAATATATTATCAACAAGTAATTCATAATGCAGTGTTTAAATGAAACATGGAAAAGAAGCAACATTTAAATTGATCTATCTGCATCTCTAATTTGGGCACATATCCAGCAGGGCATTTTGATGGCAATCATATTTTACAGCTTTGACAGCTTGTTATTAAGAAGCTTTTGCTGACACTTGTTCTCGGCTGATTGTTTAGCTCCAGAATTGACTGAAAAGCACCGGTTTTGTGAGAGGAAGAGCTGATCTGCAGTAACAGCCGCCCTCCGAAAAGATGAAAGGTGCAAGGCAGCCAACTTGCAAACCGCCCTACCGACATGGAGCTGTAAATGTGTTGGCACTCATTGGAGGATGCTTTTGATGTCAGAATGGTTAAGGGGCTGGTTAGGGGGGGGCTGCATGCTTTCACACTAGTACCCTACTTTTTTCAAAGGCATCTGGATCAACATCACTGCAATGGCTAAAGATTCAGTTGCTATGGCTTCGATGAAACAGAAGCCCCGACAGCACGGGTTGTTTACATGACAGGGGTTTGACCATAAAACACTAAACTTGCCTCGGTCGCCAAAGTGCTTGCTCATGAGGAACAAGATGGTTCTAGAAGGCCAGGTCGTTCCCTGCTCTATCAGAAAAGTCCCTTGAGGAAACATTTTGTTATGATCTGGCATAATACAAATAAAAATAAATTTTCCTGAATTGAATTAAGAAGACATCCCTGTACAAAACTGTTCAGGACAAGATCTGAGGAATTAGATCTTGTAGAAGCTTTCCTAATGAATATGTATGTTAGTACAAGAGGCAAAGTGGCATCTAGTTCCATTATAAGAAAAGAGAAGCATGTCTACAGAAGGCATCTCCTAACCTTGGCATTTCACAGCAAAGCACTCTAAATAGGTCAGTTTGTAAGAGGACAGAATGTTTGAGGCATGCAAAAACAAATATGGATATCACTGAAATATCAGACTCCATATTACTCCACCATATATTTTGCAAACAATTTCTAAACTGTTTAAGATTTGGAAAGACCATAAATCTTACTTCAATAATAAAAAAAATACTTCCATTTATTATAGGTTAGGTTTACGGATCAAATGTTTGCATGAGATTAGAAGCGGCAGCAAAGATTCGCCAATGCATCATTTTTAGGATCTGAAAATACCAGAAAGTTCAGTCATTTAATTGTAGATGTAGCTGAATAAATTAAACCCCCTCAAGAAGAAAGGCCAAGGCAGTGTGAGTTCATGGTGCTGTGTGCTACTATAGGACACCATGTGGAGTGTCGGCGGTGCGGCAACACAAGGTATAAAGGCAGCTACCGGAAAAAGCAGTTTAATTTCTTGCGTACCACATGCAACGCATAACTGCTGATGCAGCTGGTTCAGACATTCCTCATTCCTTGCCTGAACTAACCTTTGGTTTTAGACTTTAAAAATACAAGTTCCTAGTGAAGGGCTGTATGCATTCAATAAAGTATCACCACCTCTAGCGTTTGCAATTTATACCTTATGCCATAACCAGTGATGACGCACCAGGGATTTAGATGAATGTAAGTGTAATGTATTGTGCGAATGTTATCCTTTATTAATGACTGTCATGCAAACTATCCCACTCCTCCAAAAAAAACCCAGAAAGCCCAGTACTGCTTCACCAAAAGTATGCCAGATGGATACTGCCACCCAGTGGCCGGTCTAGCACAAGCAAATCAACTGCGTATTTTGAAGGACCAAAACCAATACGGCATTTCTAACGTTCTACAATTAACCTAATCCACAGCAGCAGTTTTAAGGGATTTTGTGTCACAGGTAGATTTCACAGGGCGGCTAAATGCATTGCACTAGGCATCAGCGTATCCAGCATACTGTGGGTTAAACGTAAACTCCTAGATTCTATAAAAGAGGGCAATGAGGACAGACATTTAAAAATCACAACCTACAAGATTTTATTTAATCAGGTGAAAATGTTCAATCGTAAAATGAAAAGAAAAAAAAAAGTCTTACATTTTGTTACATACATAACAGGTTATTCCATCCTGTGACCCAGACACTGACTGTGCCCCCAGAAAATGACATGACAGTTTCCACCAATAGAGCACTGGCTCAAATCCATCAAAATATGCTTTGCACATTACAGTAAAACTTGGCACCTAACGCAAAACTAAACAAAAGTAAAACATGGATACAAGTGTATTTTTTTTGTTTTTACAAAAAAAGGTAAAATTAACTTTTACAAACTGTTTAAATTTACACAATGTATCTTGACAAAACTGAGCATAACTTTCACAGCAAACTGGTTTGCCAGACCCATTCAATGTCAATGCAGGTAAGCTATTACGGGTGGGTGGTGCAGGTTTGCTACAGGAACATTCAGTACCAACATGGAGCACTTGAGCTGAGGGTCATCATACCAATCTGGCGCAGCGCAGGGTGGGTAAGAACTTGGGGGTCTAAATAAAGGGCTAAAATGCCCGTTAACAGTTAAATATATATCAGTGATGCTTTCTGGAATGTCCAAAAGCTCTGAAGTGATGAATCCAGAGTCCATTCAAAAAGTAAAACAGACTACAGAACTAATCATCAAATTTAATCTTCTTTCCCTGGGGTTTGGCTCCAAATCCTCCACCTCCTCTTCCACCTGGAAGAGCAGAATATACATTTACCAGAGTATTTCCAGTGTGTGGGTATTCTTACATTGCAGTTCTCAAACATACCAGAACAAACATTCTCATTAGCATTTATCTGCTTCCTTTACCTCCAAAGCCACCACGGCCGCGTCCACCGCCGCGAGGACCCCCCCTTCCTCGGCCACCACCACGACCGCCGAATCCACCGCGACCACCAAATCCACCGCGGCCGCCTCTGCTAAATCCTCCGCCGCCACCGCCGAAGCCACCACCACCGAAGCCTCCGCCGCCACGGCCTCCGCGGAAGCCACCTTCGCCTTTGGGCCTGGCGTAGTCCAAGGTTACTTTGCTGCCATCGATCTCGCCATCATCCATGGCCTCTTTGGCTGCCTTGCAGTCATCCTCATTATCAAAGTCCACAAAGCCAAAGCTATGGGGTCAGAAAGGAAGGATTAGTTACTAAACAATTAAAGTGGAACTAGAATACACTGGAGGGAATAATAATACGGCTCCACAAACGCACCCTTTTGAAGAGCCGGTGTCTCTGTCAGTGACTATCCTGGCTGCCACAGCTGCCTCGAAAGAATCCTTCAGGGTGTGGTCTGTTGTGTCCTCAGAGAGACCCTTGACAAACAGAGTTTTTGTTGGACCTATTTGGGAGAGAAGCAGCCATTAAAACCAAGGCTTTTGTGGGCCGCTTAGATGCACCGAGCTGAAACTGCACGGGCCAGATCAGGACTTGACTATCTTTGAATCGTCACAGAGTTTCAGGAGGTCACGTTTTCATCACATCTGGCCCCACACCCAATGTTAGAAAATAAAACCATATACTCCTTATTGGCCAATCGGGTTTCTCTAAAAACCTACCAGAATTTCCTCTGCCCCCGTCTCTGCCGCCGCTGTTCTGGCTGAACTCCAGCCTGATCGTCCGGCCCTCGATTTCTGTGTTGTTGAAGTTGTCCAGTGCGTCCTTCGCGTCGTCTGCGCTCTCAAACTCTACAAAAGCAAAACTAAGGAAAGACGCATTCAATTAGGGAAGGGTCAACCAATCACAGAAACACGGGACAATTCTTCATCCAGGCCTGTTGCACAGGCGATATGCGCAGCACTCATGTCAGGAGGGTGAGCAAAACTATCGCTGTGCTTTGGCTCTGCTTCTCGTGCGAATCCAAGTAGAATCACGGGTAAGATTAGAAGGAGCTCATGAGAAGGTGCGGCCGATTTAGAGATCCTCCTCCTGAAACGGACCAAAACACGTACCCTTTAGGTCTGCCATCTCTCTGGGGGATTCTTATGGATACGGACTTCTCGAATGTGGACTGGAGAACCTCCTCTGTTGCATTGAAGGATAGATTGTTTACGACCAGGGTTTTACTGGCTGCTCCAGCCGCCGCTGGAAGAGAAAGGAGGAAGGGGAATAAGAGCCGCAGCACACGCAATGTAGTAATGTGCTCCAATCAGTGCATTACATAAAGGATAGATCTGGCACACTGAATGACAAGATGGGTACCTGGCGTCTTGGCCCCTTTCTGGCTCTTGTCTCCCACATAATCAAGCATGATGGACCTTCCCTGCACGTCAGAACCCTGGGCCTCCTCGAGCATCTTCTCCGCTTCAGGCTCAGATTTGAACTCGACGTAGGCAATGCTGCCACAGAAAAGATTTTGCGTCAGAAACAAGCCTGGCCCATCGTCAGCGAAAAGGCTGGGCAACAATATTGGAAAGAGATTCACGAACCGATGAAAACTGCACAACTTATTTCCTTCAACTTCAAGATACTTTGTCATTATGTGAACATAATAAAATCGGGAGAAGGCCCACAGCTTAACATA
Organism: Brachionichthys hirsutus; assembly: GCF_040956055.1. Classification (NCBI taxonomy): domain Eukaryota; kingdom Metazoa; phylum Chordata; class Actinopteri; order Lophiiformes; family Brachionichthyidae; genus Brachionichthys; species Brachionichthys hirsutus. The sequence goes on from NC_090905.1 coordinate 6,638,545, forward strand.
CTCAAATCAATAACTAAATTCTCTATTTAAAGGAACAATATATATATATATATATTGCTCATGGGTTCCGTTCTTACCCTCTGTTCTGGCCGTTCTGGCCTGGAGGCACCCTGACGTCAACCGCATCTTCAAAGAGTTCCTTCAGGTCCTCAGCCGTCGCAGAGAAGGGAAGGTTTTTTACAAACAGGGTCCGTGCATCTCTCTCTGCATGAACAAGAAGCATTGATGAGGAGGGGCTGCCTTTCAGGATTCAAAAACATTGTGAAGTGCAACAATTTACTGCTCAGGGGGAATGGCGGATCATTTCAACTGCCCTCTGAAACACGAAAGCCAGCAGGAGCAGAGTGCTAGAGTGTAACAGCGATTGAGGATAGAACCGGCAGACAGCATACACACCGGCACCGAAGACATAGCACTGCATTTTCTTTTCCTCCAAACATTACACACATGAGTACGATATGACCACACGTATGCCAAGAAATGGAGGGTTTTGGACTTCGGCATTGATATTGGGAATTTTTTTAGGTCGTCATGCCAACCGACTTGTAACTCACCTTTCTTTCCCTCCTGTGAGCCTTCTTTGCTTCTGGGCATGTCCAACTTCAGCTCCTGACCCATGACCTTCTTGCCATTCAGCTCCATTGCTTTCTGCATGTCCTCCTCCGATGCAAATTCCACGTAGCCAAATCGCCTGTGAAGGTAAGTGACACAAGAAGCATGACATTCCCGTTTCAAAAACATCGCCGCCTGCAACCCGAGCCATCGTCCAAAAATGGGACGCCGCATTTCCACATCAACTTATTCATGCAATTTTCCCCACAAAGATGTCTTGCTTACTTGGAGGCACCTAGCCGGACTTCTGCCACCTCAAGATCGTTCTTTGAGAAGAATTTCTTCAGGGATGCTTTGATTTCATCAAACTCTTTGTTGGCGTTCAAGTTTCCGACAAACAGGCTGAATCCTGATAAACAGGAGGGAACATTTCCATTGAATTTATATCATGTCAAACATAAAATGTATTGCTGAAATCAATCGATGGGTTGGTGCATTTATTCCTACCTTCTTCAGACTTGGCCTTCTTGGCGGGAGGGGTGTCCTTCTTGCCCTCTGCCTTCCTCTTTGTAGGAGCTGGGGCGTCTGGATCAGAATTGGGAATAGAGTCATTGCCGGCGTTGGCAAGTTAACTATATAACAAATTTTCCTTCATCAGAACCCACCATCATCATCATCTTCCTCCTCGTCCTCCTCTTCCTCCTCGTCGTCGTCCTCGTCCTCCTCCGATGACTCCTCCTTGGCGGTCACCATGCCTGCTTTCTTTGCCTTAGCGGCTGCTGGGGCGGGCGTGGTGTCCATTTCCTCTTCAGAGCCTTAAGGTGCAAACATCATTGCATTTATATATATAAATAAACAGAACAGTGAAACAATCAGTTGCTATTAGCAGTTATCAGATCCATATTAAAGTGACATCACACAGAATCAGTATTAAGTCCCTTGTTGATCATCATATTGTGTTCCGACTGCAAAAAAGATAGGAAAGTGATCAGAAGCTAACCATCTTCATCGTCAGACGGCTCTTTGGCAGCCTTTGCAGCTTTTTTAGCTGAAGCAGCCTTCTTGGGTGGAGGGGCCTCTTCTTCCGATTCATCCTCCTCCTCATCGTCGTCGTCATCGGATGGTTCCTTTGCAGGCTGAGCTTTTGCTGCAGACTTGGCGGCAGGTTTAGCAGCAGGCTTAGCTGCAGTTTTTGCTGCCTTCTTGGGTGGAGGGGCTTCTTCCTCAGACTCATCTGAAGATGCGAATCATACGGGTTTCATTTTTAAAAGTACACCGGAATTCATTTTGAGAAAAAGAGCAAAGGCAAAAAACCTCTTCAGACTCCACCAAAAGAATGAAACTGGAAGAGAGTTTGGATAGAACTGATGGAATTGAAAACACTGGCAGTAACAACGTTGCATGCACCATTCCTCTACACTACATACACAGGGAGTTCCATTAAAAGAATAGGATAATTTCATTTAATCCTACGGGGAATTAAATTAAGTACAAATGTCAATTTTACAAGAAAGCTATTCAAGATATTCTGTATGAATTAGGAAGGATGACAAGGACCCTTCCCCATCATCTGCTTCTCCAACCTTTTACTTAGTCCAATCGCTGATATGCTAACTGCGATGTGGCTGCACAATTACTAGTTTAATCTCAATTCAGGCACATCCTGCTGGTGCTCTCATTAGCCGAACACCCCTAAAGGCAAGGAGGGAGCCAGGTCTTAGTCATACTTTTGTCAGGAATGCCAGGCTGCTTAACTTCCTTACCATCTTCATCCTCTTCTTCCTCCTCCTCAGACTCCTCAGCTTTCACGGGGGCTGCCTTGGATTTGGCCGGTGTTGCTTTCGCAGGAGTCTTCTTTGGTGGGGGAGCAGCCTCGTCTGCAAGTCGGTTGATAAAAACATTCTTTATTTGACTTGAACAGGTAGTTTAAGTTGTGCTCATCAGTTCCTAAACACGATCACTTATTGCAAACTAAGGCCACGCCGGCACGGACGCACGCAGCCATCAGCTAGAACCTGGATTAATGATGCGAGCCAAGTTCCCACTGTGAAAGTCCAACTGCCGTTCACACAAACGTAGTAACACGTAATCCTTTTTTGCATTTACTTTCCATTGAACAAAATGACCTACCAGAATCATCGTCATCTTCTTTCGCTGCTTTTTTGGCGGCGGCACCATTTTTAACTGCAGTAGCTTTAGCAGGTGTGGCTTTCTTCACCGCTTTAGGTGGAGGAGTCTGGAATCCAAACCACAAAAACACTCATAAGTTTACATTCCGGATCACCTTACCAGTCCACAGATAATCCAAGTACACCATACCTCCTCTTCCTCATCACTGCTGTCCTCTTCACTGGATTCCTCCACTTCTTTAGGGGGTGGTGGGGCTTTCTTCTTCAGATTAGCTTGCTTGCCTGCTGCCTGTGAGAAATGGGATAAAAGTTTAACTCGAGTTAAAATTAAAATTATTAACCGATATTATTGAGTATCGTTTCAATCGGCTGCGCTGAGAACGAGTCGGGAGGTAATATGGTAGACAAGCCTTCACCTCGTGTGGCACGTCAGAGACCACGTGGGGGGGGGGGGGGGGGTCACTTCCCCGTTTGCGAACAATCGTTCAAACGGACTAAAAATCTAGCCCGAGAGGTCGCTACGTGAAGACTACATAATCTTATTATTAAAGTCGTTGTTTTTACAAAAAAGGTAAAACGATTAATCCGAATAAACACGCGAACGCGCTTCGTCGATAGCTTTAGCTCCGCGAGCTGCATGGCAATCAGTGAGATTAACCAAAGTGAGATATCGTTATAACTATGTATCCATTTAGACTATTTCAATACCGATCAATTCAATAGCGATTACTTATTGATTGTCCATCTTCTGCGACACGCCATTTACTCCTGCCTACATCGAGAACGCGCATGGGCGCCATGATGCCATCTTGAATGTCGTTAGCAGGCCTGAAACACAGCTAGCTAGCTAGCTACCAACATGGCCGAACAACGGAGGAGGAACGCGGCTTGAATAAAAGCGCTGCGACACATACTCACGTCGATCGACCAGATACATATAGAAATTATTTAAACAAAAAAAACCCCGAAGTCACCACTTGAATTACGCAAAAAGGCTTTTTCCTTGTTTTCCTCTCAAACGTAGCGACTTCTGGCCAGAAGGCCTCACGCGTAAATACGCAAACGCGTTCTCTAAAACGGCAATGCGGGTAATTAGACTCACCTTCGCTAGCTTCACCATCGTGCAGCTGTTGTGTGTTTCGACGAAACACCGAAAATCGAACGTTTGGAGACAAGGAAAGAGCTCGCTAGTTCACACACGTGGCTCAGCCGACACCGCTCGGTGGAACGTGGGAAAGGAAAGACAGTACTGTCGAACGCTGCGCGCTTACTCGCCTGCTTCGCGCGCGCTCTCGACGACCCACCCACATGACTGTTTCCACCAATCACGAGTGTAGATTTCTGCGCGCGCCCGTGCCTCGAGAACGCAAGGCAGACATGATTATTTCCTAGTAGGAAAGTCAGTCTGATAATAAATATCCTGTAGGATTAATTTACGAGAATACATTGAAGAGGAAGAAAAAAAATAATTCTGTAAAACATATATTTGGTATCAAGACACGAGCTGCATGCTAAATGTATTGAGATATAGCTCTAAAGTAACTTGAACGTGCAGATATGAGTTGCCCACGAGGCTTGGACAAGGCGTCTCAGCACAACGCGTCGATGTGCCTCATGCAGCTGTTGAAACACGTGGTTTTCAGCGCGTAGCCATTTCGTTTGCAAGCACAGAATCCGTAGAAGTTCTTTTCAGTGCGAAATCTGAAGTACTAATCCTGTTCATTACTTCCATTAAGCTCCACTATAAATAAGAGGAAATGATCATTTATTTCTTATAAATTAGATTAATCACAAAATATCATCCATATATGTTGCTGTATTTGCTGTCCAAAACACAATAGAGGTCTAAAGCAGTCCTATGTCAGCAACAACATATTTAAGATGTACTGGAGCGGATTGTATATATATATATATATATATATAAACTGTATATAATTTCAAATCCACATTGCTTTTATGGAAAAAAAAGAAAAGAAAGAAATTCAGATAATGCAGCTGTAATAAAAGGAGTATTATCTAAATTAGCCCCATCCCATCACTACTTTTAACAGCTGTTATGGAACCTTTGAGCACGTTACAACTCTTCATTGAAAGCATGCAGTTATGTGTGTAGTACTACTGCAGTATTTTAGTCAATGTTTAGCTTTTCTCAGGGGAGGCCAACAGCCCATTTGAGCAATTAACAATCAGCACCACACAGAGGCAGCATTGCATCTTATATGCCTTACTTGATTCACAAAGGAAACCAAGGAATCATGCCATGCCAACCACACAGCACCTTGTCTTTCATCAGTGGAGGTAACCAAAGAAATTAGGATTTTGGTTAAACTTTGTTATTCGGTCTTTTCCTGATTATGTTTCAGCTGTTTTGCTGAAGGGAAATACATTGTGTTTTTTTTATATGTGTTTGGTGGCTTTTGTTTCATCCACACCACTCATCTTATTCACCGTCTTACCACTGTAGTGTCGACAACACAGTGACGGTACATCCACACAGGTACTGCATGTAGTTAGTTGACCCTGTCAATTTTCTAAAACTCACTTTTCAAATAGAAATGTTTTTGACAGTGATTGATGAATAGATCGATAGATAGATAGATTACATTAATATTCCCTTAAGATGTTATAGCAGCTCCGTACTTGGAGTAAAAATACCCTGATACAAGTGGTCAGTTGTCATTCTTAGTATATATAAAATGCCTTATAAATGCATGTTATGACTTGTTATGATTCTTTAAAAGCACAGAAATGTCACATTTTTAAAGGAAAATAGTTAATTAAATGAGACAATTTGTATTTTATGGTGGATGGGTTGAAGACAATACAGTGGTCAGCACACTCACCTCACAGTTCCAGGTTTTCAACATGGAGGGAGACTAAATGTGAATGTGAATACGATTCTCGAGATATAAAAATCAATCTAGTTTAAATTGTTTGGGTTGAATTGCAGCTGCGTATTTAACTCAACATGTGGTTTGGAAGTCCTTTATTGCACGATTTAGTTGCTGTCCTTTTAATGTCTTTCAAACAAACTGTGCTGAATTCACAGAACGCACAATGCCATTCGTTCTCCATTCCTCCCATCTTGTCTGCACGTGTCATTCATTCACTGCTGTCATGAAGGGATGAGTGAATCAAAAAAAGACAGAAAGCCCAGAAGTGAAATAGCTGTGTCCTAGAATTTTAGGTCATCGAAGATATTCATTATTGCAAAGAATTGCACATTAATTTCTGGGCAAGAATCCAAATGGACCAGATTGAGATTTGTACTCAGCTGTAAATTGTTGTTAAAAGCATACAGCAGTAAATCTCGATGTTTCTTAAACTGTCAACAATTTTGCCAATGTTTGCATCGATGCTAACAGAGACAAATACTAAAATATCAGTAGTCAGTAAAGTCAGTAACTGCAGTAGTACGACAAATTCCAAACTTGGCCTCCACTTCTCAGATGCTACGTGGCTCTGACAAAATTAAAGAAACACATTATGGGCCCAAAAGTAGAACTATTACGAAAGTACTTCTCATTTCTGGAGGCATCAATCCTGGGTTATTTTCATGAAGAATATATTTTGGCCTTCGAGCATCCTGGCTGTCAGGTCCCCACTCAGTGCAACTTTCAGACCATGGCTTCTATGAGGGTTTGAGGTCTCGTGTCTTTATGCACTGGCTACTGATGCAATTTAATGGAAGTACAGAATATGGATTGCTGAGGATTACGTCAGCTTTGCGCAGCTCCATTGTGTCGTCCTTGTGTGTGCTTTTGAGCTTGTGAGGAACTTTTGTCCGTTTTTCACAGTCGTGTTCATGTTTTTCAGAATCTTTGCTTTCTTTTTTCTGATCAGTGTTCCTGAAGGAGTGATATCTAGTACAGCTTTTACGTGAGGTGCAGTGTGCATGTAAATATTTCTGCTTTTAATTAACACGTCATCATATGTTTGCTTTTGTTGTTTATTCTAGTCTCTGCCTTTCATTTAATGGGGTTTCTCTTTTAACAAACAGAAATAAGTCCTTTATCAAAATGTGATTGATTTAGAAATAAATCATGGTCAATAAAAACATTAATATTGTAAAAATATTGGATTGATTGGTAAATGATGGAGACAATTGTGCATAGATTTTTTGTCTTCTTCAGTTCTTTGCTTCCCTCTGGTGTCCGAAAAAAATAGTGCTTAATCATCGCAGAACTTTAGATTGCGTAAATCCTCATCTATCCATTTTTCTCTACTGCATATTTTATATACTGTCGATAATTTACTATTATCAGGAATTGTGGTTTACAGCAAACTATGTTCAAGATTCAAACAATAGTTTTGAAGCACCTGCTTCTGCTCATTATTGGGATCATACCTATACACTTGCTATATACAAAACCTTGTTAAATCAGAAGTAAATATAGATAAATGTCCGTTTATATGACAACAATGTACAAATTTTTCATTTGCAAGCAATGCATAAAATGTTCTGTAAACTGCATTTGCCACCGTCAGTGAAATAAACCCTGAGAGGATGTAAGTAAGTGCACATGGAATGTTCTTTTTATATTTTTGAAAACATTTACAACTATTTGAGAACAAGGGAAAACGTTACAAACAGAATTGACCTGCAGTTTGCATCCATTTTCAAAATGTTACATAAATTAAACTCATATTTATAAATATCTCTTTTTATAAACATATAAATAGGTTTTTAACATAAATACATTTATGCAGCGGAAGATGATGTACAGTACATTGATGTACAGCAGCAGCAGCAGCAACAATATACAGCTTTGCGGTTTGTAGTTTTTACACCATTGTCCGCCATCATGTGGTATGCATCTGTGTGTATTTGTTGACCATCTGTATGGTAAACATCTATGTATATACAGGTATGTATATATATATATCTGCATATATATTATTTGCATATATGCCATCTCAGTCTTTCTTTATGCTGGTCATGGTGACTTTCGTACCAAAGATCGGTCACTTGTTTTGCTTTTTCCTTTTCTCGCATCAGATGAGAACAAAGTGAATGTTTGTTATCCAAAGCCATTGTCCATCAATCTAGGGACAAAAAGGAAACAGGAGAAACAGAGTTAGATTGAACATTCAGAAAAAACTTTATCACAAAAATCCCTTCATTTAGGAATTGAACAATTCCTATCTCAGCATGTGTTCCTTTCTGCATGGCTTGTCATCATTCTTTGAATGCCCACATTCAATTTGCGCTTTCCTGACTCATTGAAAAAATTTCAACACAAGCACAGAAGAGCACTGAAGGAATGACGAGTGTCGACTGATGAAACACATGCGTAGAGGTTAGTCACAAGATCACAGTCCCTCACCAGGTTTTAACAGTTGGCCATGACCGCAGCGGCTTCGAGCCTCAGGACTAATTGTGCATCACCTAGCTTCCTCATTACGTCGTTTACCACCACAGCTCCTTTGTAGTTTTTGTTAAAATCACTTGGGTAAAGACCATTGGGTTTCCAGGAAAGATTTTGAGCCCCACGGGGTGCCACGTGTTTAGGATATGTACACATGAGCTTTTTTTGTCTCCTCCGTTTCCTCCGCTGCCTCCCTCAATTATGTTTCACTTGAACATCATACATGTAACTTGCCTCTACGTAAACCTTTTTAAGTGGATGGATCCCTGCTAGACTACGAGTTGGGGTTAAATGATATCACATGCCACAAATCAGACAGCTGAAGTTAATGACACATGGTGGAGTGTGATTCCTGATGACCTTTGACCCAATTGAACAAAGGTCCTCTCTGCCTCTCCATACTATACTGAATATCACTGCCATTAAGATTTGTTCTTTTTGTATTGTAAGAACTGCAGATGGAAAAAACACATTGTATTCAGACAAACATAAAAAAAAATTATATTCTTTTTCTATACTTCCATCTAAACTCCTATACCAACCATTTGCACAACACTTGAAAACAAACCTTACCATCACCGCAAGGCTCCAATCTTAGCATCCCATGCCGCTGATGGTTCCGATCCTGTCCATCTTGTGCCCGAAGCAACCACTCCGTGATGACGATCCCCCTTTCTTGCTTCCAGATTTGTGTCTCCTGGGTGCGGGCTGGTCATTAAGGAGACGAGCCCACATCCCTCTGGCCCGGGTGTCAGTGCGTAAATCTCGCAGTAATCGTATCCGAGAGCGCACAGCGTCGAGCCGCCTCTCCCTCTCCTCCGACTCAAGAAACTCAGCCAGCTCTTCGCCCAGCAAACTTCTAAGAGACTGGAAAACAGATTGAAATGTTAAATAAATAAAAAATCCCTGTCGCAAATACACTGCGTAAAGAGATATTATTAAGATGAAAAGAAAATGTATAATCGGCGCCTCTTGAAACAGAGCAGCCGTTTGCGGAAAAAAATGCTCTTTTTCGTTTGCATTTAATTGGGGGATACTTCACTTGGGACACACGTGAGTTTAAATTTAAAATGTGCGTCAGGCCGAGACGCACTAATTTCCCCCGAGCGTTCGCTGCTCTCGTTTGCCAGTTCAGTTGTGACACTCCGGCAGGTGCCTGTAGCCCGATTCTCTGCTCAGAAAGCAGGCAGCGGCATCACTTTAGAGATCGCGACACATTCAGTATAAGCTTATAAACGAAGTTCCTTTTTGAGTTAATAATTTCGGTGTTATTTAGGCAATTATACACTCGAATTACGCGCGTAATGCTACTTTTACGCACAAAACAGTTGTAGATGAAATTTGGTAAACCAATAGAAAGTAATCATTCCAAACAACATTTTTAATATTACTCTTTGGTTTCCTTTTTAGTCAACAAGACTTCAGTTATCTCTTTAAATTAAAATACGGTTGTGAAGTATTCAGGGTTCAAACATCACGGTTTATAAAACCGCTATTTGCGCGATCTGAAAATATCTAATATATTAATATATTAATACATATATTATATGTTATATAATCATCTTCCAACTGTTAATAGTGCGAAACAATTAGTGGCGTCTTCTTACCTTCTGCTGCGTCTGAGATAAAGGCTTTGCTCCCATCCTTACTGAAAGCAGGGTGACCATAAGTCCACATGCTACCAAGTACGACAAGTTCATTTTGACAAGTCTTCTTCTCTTTAGGGATTCCTCGACGCTGAAGTTCAGAAAGAGGGACGGAAGCAGCAGCCAATCAGCTGTTGAACATAAGAGATTTCAGTCGGTCCGTTACTCCAAAGCTCCTCAAGTGCTCCTCTAACTCTGAGTATTAGTCCTCGCCGCTTTATAGTCAGACCACGGTGATGTCATGCAAACCTGCGTAATGGTCCTCCTTTGGCGTCAGATCCCCGTTTTCTCTGTACCTGCCTCGGAGCACGTCATTTTGGGGATTAATTAAATGATACCAGCCCTGGTCATTGGGGGTTTTGGAGGAAATGAGATAGTCTATGAGCTGTAAGCATAATGAAAAAAGACTTTGAGACCTCTAGCTGAGATGGATTGGCTGAAATCGAAGGTGATTTTAAAAAGCAGAGCTGAAGAGCGTGTTTGGCAAGAAAAATGAAAATTATCTTGAATAGATTTAATAAATGTGAACTCCCCCTTGTAAAAGCATATATAGTCATCATCCATTCATTTTAAAGTAAGATTAGATTGCAGCAGTCAACATGAAACAGCCACATTAATACCGGTAATATCAAATATAAATATTTGATTTGTTTAAGCATTATTTCAATATCTTATGATAATTTGATGCTGGACTTCATGCAAGTTGCATCTGTGGGTTTCTGTTCAGTTTAGTTGCTTATCAACTGATAAGCAACTAAACTGGCTGCATTTTTTTTTATTGCATAATGATTTATTTCAGACCAATTTATAAGATCAGCCTCTCAGCAGAATATGTTTCGTTCTCATAGATATATGCGTCGCATTGAGAAACAGACTACAAACACATTTACTGGGATTACACAAATATATCCCGTATACCCTGGCCAGTTCATCACAGAGCCAAAATATGTTAAACACATTCACACCTACAGGAGCTTTTCATTCCACCATGCTTTTGACTGTAGGGCAAAGATGGAATGATCAGAGTGACAGATGTTGACTGCATGCGTGTCCTGGGAGGATTTAATCCAAGATCTTCTCCCTGCGAGATCACAGGGCTGACTTCTTATTTGCCATGCCAACTTGGAAATAATGGAAAGAAAGAAAGAAAAGAAATATGCATCAGTTAAAACAATACAATATTAACTGAAATCTATAGAATTGCATATCAAATAATGAACATTCTAGATAGTTATGGCATTGATGAGTGATGCTTTAAATACTGCAAGTCAGTGGAATTATCCCACATACATCAACATGCTTTCTAATAAGATTTGTTATAACTAAAAGGACATATTGTATTAATAAATAAATGTCAACTGGTTATCTTTAGATAAACATGCAGTGAAGCATTGACATGATCAATGGAGAATTTGTTTTCCAGAAAGTTCATGCATCACTTCAATATTTCCTGAATGATTTTTTATACCATCAAAAGATTACATTAGATTGACACATTAGAGTGAAGAGATTGACAAGATGCTGATAAAGTTTGAACTGAATTAAGTTTGAAGATATTTTGTTTCACATGGTTTAAAAGAATATGTAAACCTAATTAGCTATGGTAATTTTATGCAGTATGGATTGATTAGAAGCAGCCTGGGTCAGTGCTGAGCAGCAATCTCAGGCAGCACCATCTGTTATGAACACAGAGTGGCAGTATTTGCTGTGCTGAAGTGAGGGCACCTCATAGTCACTTTACCGGATCAATACTATTCTGTAGTAAGAAATCATCAATTCAGCACAGATCAGGCGTATTCAATGTGAATAAATAAAATCATTAATCCCTTATTTTCTGTTTGATACATGTTTTTCATACCGTTAGAGTTCTACCAGACTTAAACATCTTTGAGTTTGTTTGTATGGAACCTTGACGTTTTAAAGATGACATGCCTCAACCTGATTTATGCTCTTATCATTATTGCTCATACAGTGAATGTACTGCAGATATACTTAAAACAAAGAATATATCCTATCCGGCTCTGTGACCACCTGTAAAAACATGTCCCAGTAATGGAGGACTAAAAACACTCCTCATTCTCTATTACTGGGTTGGGTTAGTCTTCGTTGCTTCTTGGTCATAATTGATTGAACTTCTAAAGGATTACTTTTGAAGAAAATAGCATGTTGTCGTCATCCTTCATTGATCGAGTTGAGTTTTAATGGTTGGTTTATTCCTCTTACTCATAGTGGCAGTCATTGCTCATATAACTACCCAGCTCATCCATTCATTCATGTATGCACAAGAACTAATATAATAATTACTGGGCTGAATATTCCCAGCAAAGAGTAAACAGACACTCCAACAACAGATCTGGCAAACATTATTATATGCATGAAAAAGTGTCCATGAATTAATACAGATTTGAAGATATGACAGAGTTTTACAATAAATTATTGTGTGAGGAAAATAAAACACGACAAATTGCATGTTAGTATTTATTCAGACCAGTGGGTTATGCTATAACTACTATTATCTGCAAAGCTATCTCTTCTTCTACCTGGCAAAGAGGATACAATAACTGTACTACCTCAGATACAGGAGGAACAATGTGGTTTTCATCCCGGCTGTGGAATACATGGACCAGCTCTACACTCTCCAGCGGGTGCTGGGTCGACGGCAGTTCGCCCAAACAGTCCACATGTGTTTTGTGGATATCGGAGAAGGCGTTTGACTGTATCCCTCGAAGTATCTTGTAGGGGGTGCTTGGGAGTATGGGGTCCCGGGCCCTTTGCTGAGGACTGTCCGGTCCCTATATGATCGAATCTTGTTGTTTGCAGCTGAGTGAGAAGCGAATGGGATGAGGATCGGCACCTCCAAATCCGAGGCCATGGTTCTCAACTGGGTCGGTGGGGAGTTTTTACCTCAAGTGGAGGAGTTCAAATATTTTGGGGTCTTGTTCATGAGTGAGGGAAGTATAGAGCGTGAGATTGACATGCGGATCGGTGCAGCAGCTGCAGTGATGCTGTCGTTGTATCGGTCTGCCGTGGTGAAGAAGGAGCTGAACAGAAAGGCACAGCTCTCAACCTAGGAACCTCTGGGGAGTCTATGTCTCTTGGCTCGCCTGGGAACGCCTTAGGATTCCCCTGGAAAAGCTGGAGGACGTGTCTGGAAATCCCTGCTCAGAGTGTTGCCTCTGCGACCTGGCCCGGATAAGCAGTGGAAGATGGATCGATGGATTGAGGGATGGATGGATAGATGGACGGATGGCACGCAGAGTCTATATTAATGGCCCTTCCCTGGTCTCTAGACTGCTCAGCATGGAGATCTGAAAATCAGAGGAGTTCCACTCATCAGTACCTTAAACAAACTGTGTCTACCAAACTGTCCTACAACGTTATCCATGTCATCTGTCAGTCGTTTTGCCGATGAATCATATCAATGCAATATAACATGGTGTCTGACGGCACAAAGGTTTCCTTGTCAAACAATAAATTACAAATTAATTTTTCAATTCTGTTTGCTCAGTGTGTAAATTCATTTAACTTTACTTACTTTACACTTCAGCAAAGTACAGTGGTGCAGTCTCCCACATGACCCTGCTCTGTGTAAATAGTTCCATTGGTACAGGGTTCTGTACCTTTGACAGTCAGTGGCAAACCTTTTCATTCATTCCTCACTCAGAGTTTCCAAAAGATCTGGAATAAAACCCAGAGACTATTCTACTTTTGTGATTAAAGTGATCCTAATTGTGACTCATTAGTAGTCATTCAGATTCTCATGACTATTATTTTCAGGCAAAACAAACTGCAATCAAATGAAAGCTGTTGGAGCAAAGCAAAATGAGAATGGGAAGAGTGAAAAGCGGTGAAGCGATTCAATCCTCCATGGTCAGAAAGACCATGCTAAATATAGTGTGAAGCAGTGAAACATTCAGAATGCGATGTGTATTGTGTCATTTGATGAAACCTCCTCATCACGCTACATTGTGGTCTTTCGCTTACCTTATGTCAGAGAACCAATGATATGAATGGACTGTCTTTATCTTGTCCTTCACAAAAATGTAAATTAAATAAAACAAGACTCAGAGGCTTTAGGCCTGAGTGTTGTGGCCCCAGGTTTAATTTGCTGCAGCCCCCCCCCCCATAGTCTCTCACATTTCCTGATGTACATCAGCTGTCCTGTCAATTAAATGCTAACCCCCCCAACCCTCAAATATAATGTTAAATGTCAACATGTGCTACCCACAGATAGCACGTTGCATGATTAATAAAATAATCCTATACATTCTAATTAAAAAGACAACTAATTCTTCAGTTACCAACAATGTGTATTTCTACAACGTGAACCATCTATCCTTAGTTCCATAACACACTTTGTTGTAGTACAGCAATGATAGTAATTTCACTTTTCACCAACAGACACACATATATTGCTGGAAACTTTAGGAACTTGTAGAGAGAGTAGAGAGTACGACAGTAGCTGCCACTTCATTATCCACAGAGAAGGCTTCACTGCTATTCAGCACTGTAACAAACACTGTTGAACTCATTATAGGCAACATAACCACACAAAGACAATGCCTTATGCACAAAATGCTTCTCCGCTTACTAATCCTTTTATTTTGAATTTAACAAGCCAGCAACACATTCTTCCTTAGTGCCACGAGCCTTGTGTCACAACTTTGTCTTTTTTCTTTGTAGAGTTAAAAAACACATTTTTTGATTACATCACATGGGGAGAGCACCTTTTATGCTTTGTCCCTTGGTTCCCCCTTTCTAACAGTGTCTTTGCTGCAAATTCATATCCCCTTAATTTCAAATATATACTTTATGCACAAACCAGTGGAGGGGTCACGAGTTACAGTAGCCTTAGCAGTGAGCATTTACAGGAGTTTGAGTGTCTTGGTTCCTCATCTGGGGTTTGTGTAAGGCAAACTACAAGGCCGTTACAGTCCTATAAATAACAGTTTTATTGTGTGGGGAATTTTAATGATTTTCACACACATTGTGTCCCACCAATAGGCTTCCCTCCGATGGATGCCTGCTTAAAATCTTAAAATATTTGATACTGAAATGACCTTTTTTGGGAGGCAGAGACATCTTGAGGAGCAAACAGGGGAAAAGTGAGGAATGCATGAGTAATTGCTAGTTAGCTATTTAAGGATTATTTATCTGAACTATAGTCATGCTGAAAATTAGACTGGTTTGTAACTAAATGCAAACTTGCAGTGAATAGCACAAAGCCGACTCCTCATTCATCACTAGTCACTGTTTTCTTGCACCTGACATATTGAAAAATAACAAGAAGCGAGTAGTCTCATTTTATTTGATCTGTATCTTATAACCATTTCTACTTCTGCTTCACTTTGAGGGAAGTTTTTCATAAAAATAAGTGATTACTGGGTCCTGAAACATCAGTCTATTATTACCTAATTTGTTAGCTTCTGTATCCTCTTGAAATTAGTGATCTTCCTCACTTACCTATTTCAAAATGCACACTACTGGGTTTCCAAACAGATGGAAAATTAATATTACCCAATTTGAGAGTAGCAAGAAAATAAAATCCAAGGAGCATGTAAATTTGGCATTTGAATTTGTCCACAAATATTTGCATACATGTAGCACCAGAAAAAGTTTTTTTCTCCCAAAACTAAAAAAAAGTAATTTAATTTTAATTTCCCATAACTTTAAGTTCTGCTATCTGAAATATAATTTCACTTACAAAATCTGAAAATGTTTTCCATACCTGAACAATAAACTGAAGGAAAATGTAATAAAAATTGTAGCTACAGTGCAAATACCAGTCTTGCTGAAAAACCCACAACATAGAACAGTATAGAAATGATTCTGGTCCATGCTCTGTATTTCAGCAGGGACAGACCCTTAGCAAACAAACAAGCCCATGCACTGGAGACTACTGCGCTTCATATAACACAGGGATACTCGTGTTGTCTATAGATGTCTAACATGTGTTATGAATCTTTGGAATACCACATCATTTATGTCTCAAACGTAGAAGTTGCTGTTGCACTGACTCAAGAGATGAATTTTCCTCGGGAATATTATTCGGTGTTGGTGATGCGTGAAGCCAACACTTCTAGGAGGAACAAGCCGTGGGTGGAACACGTTCACATGAACAATAGTTTTATTGTTCATTCCAAAGCACGCATTTTGCTTTATTGTAAGTCCATAACTAAAATACTTTATATTATAAACCAAGGCGACATCTAAAATATGGCCAACATTTTTTTTAAATAAAAGCCTAAAACATGTAAAAGTGTTTTTTTCCCTGTTAAGATTTGAGATTTGACACTTTTTCTTGTGGGACGTCGGTAGAGTTGAGCCTTCTGTTGATACATCTCCACTTAGGACAAAATGACTCCACACGAGTGCTTCCTTGCTGTAGGCTTTTGCTCTCATGACGTATTGCCTCTGAAAAAAACACAGTCCAATCTTAAGGCATGAAGGAAGATCATTTGAAAATGACTCTTAGGTCAAAATCTATTCTTGCACAGATATTTTGTTTTTCTGGACCACAAGAAATACTGTCTGGCTTTTATTTTACTGGGCTGGTGTGAAGCAGTTGAAATGACTGTAACTGCACATGCACAAATTACTAACATCAATACTGAGCCAATAATGTCTGCATTACAGCATGTTTCTTCTTTGTGGCATCATCTTAAATATAGCTACAAGCATCATAATGGCTATTGAGATGAAACCGAATTCACCCACAGCATTATGCATGTCTCTGCTAATGGTGTCATTATTAAGATGTAAAAGTGAACAATATTCAGACTGTTTTAGGAGTTTATTCCAGTGTTCACAGCATATACTGTGTGGCAGGAATGTTTTCCAAAGCCACTCTAACACCGGAGTGTCATTTGAGATTTTCAAACGTGGAAAAATGTGTTTGTGGTTAGGGTGGCACAAGCTGTGGCAAAACCACATGGAAACATGAGTGTTTCATCACAGATACATAAGCTTAGGTCTTGTCTCCAAATGATTTGCCTGACTGTAAATGAACACTGTAACACACTGTTACTAATATGTTTTACAACATTTCCCCAAAAATCTTTAATTGATGATGAATTGCTTCTAAAACTCACGAGGAGAGTCACGGGGATGCTCTTAACGGTTTGGAAACATAAGCAGCCATTTTATCTGCTCTTGACAGAATAACATGCCCCGTTGTTCTGTGCGCAATCCTGCAATCGGCGGTGTTGCGCTGGCTGTGTAATACAGGTTAGACCAATTTGTTATCAACATTAATTAATGGCTGGTAATTTTACAAAATGAGTCGCTGCTGAAGTCATGAAAGGAGAAAACAAAGAGCTGGTCAAAACAGAGCGGTACGACAAAGCTATAAGTACCTGACTTATCACAAACAAGCCTATTCATTCTGCTGTGAGAAGAAAATATCTATAGAATCTTTTGTTGTAATGTCTGGGGTTAAACTTAATTTTTAGAGTGATGTAATCCAACATTAGCTGGATTACAATTTCAGAGCTCCAGATGCATCGAGTGAGGTCTATTTGCTTCGCTTGAAAAACAACTTGGAATGTGTGTCAGGATGACCACAAAGGAAACAATCAAAGCTCTTTGAAGGGTTTTAGGGCATGTGGCTAGTGTTTCTACACCAGAGCTGTTTGAAATGAGTCGAATAGCAATGACCCTTAGATGGGATAATTCACTTTTTTAATATAAGAATGAAATACCAGGTATTTTCAACTAATACAAAAAAATAAAAATAGACTTGAAAATATATACTTGGGTATTTAGGCAAAATACTCATATTACTCATGTTGGTGAGTTACTATTTGAATCGCAAGAGAGTCAATGTGCTACAATTTAAGAAGTAATTTTTGGTTATAGATCAGTGATTTTTCATCAATCAGATGCCAAAACATTGCTCTAAATAATGTAACCACTTAGTTGCTTTTATATTTGCTTCTGTTGAAAAAATGACATTATGCCAAAGCGCACACCCATCGACGACAGATAACATGATATAAGACAAGAAACACTACCTAGACAGTGACACTGTCTTCATTGGCCTGCAGGTAGCAATAGGTAATTTCAAATCAATATTTATTACCTACTATGCTGATCAAAGCTGGTATGGCCTATTTGTATTTCTCTTGCTCATATTGGAATATGAGCCAGTAAAAATATAGAAAAAAGTGTGTCTTCATTTTTTTCAGAATCCACCGTCATGTCACCAGACACCTATTATAATCAACTTGTGAGAATAGTGGATATTCTATCATTAATATTATTCAGTGGCTTTTCTGCATGTCACCATAACCTACGATGACATATGCAAGATTCCATCTTTTAGAAAACCAATATGATGTTTCAGTTGTCTGGAATAAATGCTCCCATTATGGCGTCGCCTTTCGTCGAAGCTTGTATTTACAAGTCCAGCTGCCACTTGGAGCTCTGATTGTCAATTGTACATCAGAGAAATGTTAAACCAGAAGCATGAAGCATTTGACAAGCGGTGGGCTGACCATGTGAGGTCCAACCCAAGTCAGACGCACGAAGCCAGTCTCTCTAATGGGGCTTTCAATATAACTCTCACTCATAACTTCCATGTGCCTCTGATTTTCTAATGATCTTTCTGACGTCAAGGTAGGTAGACCTACGCAAAGGCCACACAGGTTTATCATCAGCAAGTTAACACACAATAAAGTACAGACTCTTTATATTTACAGTACATGTGTGATTTGCATATTCTGGAATTGTTGTGTGCTTTGGTGTAGTGAGTGTTTGTCTTGGTAAATTCAATTCAATTTTGTTTTTTGAAGTTCAGATTTGGCTCATAAAGTCATTTTACCCAAGCTTTAATTCAATATGCATGGCTTCAATCTTGTGTAACCTTGCAGATGAAATTGGGTTTATTTTTGTTTACTGTACAATTTACAAGAATAAGGGCCTCACTTACCTCGGTGCAACTGCACACGAAGACACTGCACATTGAGAAGGCAGCGGTCTGGGATCCATAAGTGTTCAGGGAAACCTGTTGGCCTGAGACCTGAGAAAAATAAAAAGTGCTTGATGGCAGTTAAGGTTACAGTCGGGAGTTAATTCAATAAAGACCCTTTTTCACTTAGCTGCGCCTAAAATCAGAGAGGATAGAAGATGGTAACTCAAGTGCTATTGAAGGGCGTCTGACTTGCCACATTAAAGGCAAATTTAGGTCGCTGTCATGCAGCGTTAAGCACCACTCTCATAAAATCTGGTCTAAATTAGACTTCAGAGGTCACCGGCAGTGTCAGTAAGAGTGGTCAGTGTTCCCCCACAGACATTTTATCGACTGGCATGTACGGAATCACAAATTCTTCAAAGCCAAATTAATTATAGCTATTATAGACTTAAAACCAAAAACATGCCATCAACCAGAGGTGCGGTCATCTATAGGATTACAGTGAAGCAATTCGGCCAGTGTGGCAAACCAGTTGTAGCACGGAGTAGTTTATTCAGGGGGAAATATTAACTCTGTGTGTCTCAAGTCACTTTCTGTGGCACAATCCATATTAAAGATGTAAATTTGGAATAATTAATAACCGACGCTGACGCTGACGCTGACGCCTTCACCAGGCCTTTACAGCAGGAAGGAGTGAAGCACACAGAGGTTTACCCCCATATTGGGATCACCAGTTTAATGAGGGCTTAACCTAGCCCACATTCAAACCCTGGATCTCTGGGCTTCCTTCCGGCAGCGGGGATATACTGAGGAGCGTTCCCATGGAAAAGCTGTTAAACTGTCCATGGCAGTGACGATGAGGAACAAGTTTCCGTCATGTTCTAACTAGCCGCAAACCGTTTTCTACTGCCATAGGGACTTTTCCACGTTTAGATAGTTCTATTAAATGTAATGTCGTAGGCTTTATCTGCATTTCACAGTTTTTTTTTTTTTTTACATGTTCATTCTAGTGGCTACAGGTGTGTGTATGGTAATGTCTATTTCTTCATGATATTTTAACTGACCCAATGGCGCTTGTTTTTGAATAATGTCCATGTTGCTATGCAGACTGACTTTTCCATTGCCTCGCTTTTACCATCCTTAAAGACAAGCCTGGCCCTGATTGTTCCAGATTGTACGGCAGAATCAAATTAGGGACTGGTAATGGCCACAAAGTCCTTGACTGAGGCTTTATACTCAAGGGCGTTGTTCCTTTTGTCCCCTTTTCTGAGCGGAATTATCATCTTTTTTTAATTATCATCTAATCTGAAGGGATTTGTAACTAAAACAACAAACAGAGAATAAAGCAATGGGAGAGAATGATGTTCTACAAGTCAGCTGTATGTTCATAATTGGCCAATTATGATTTCATCATGCTTACTCACCCATGAGAGTCCCAGGCTTTGCAGTTAATAAAATCCAATAACAACCTACATCCCAGTTACTCAGGGTGCATGTCCTGCTCCTTTTTGTTTAACTGCCTTCAAAGCAGTAGTAATTGAAATGCTTGTCTACAGAAAAAGGCGTCAAGAGAGCAGCAGCAGCAGCAATATGCCAAAATGTAAGCCATAATCAAACATTCACGGTTACAGGTTTTGCTACGACAAATCACCAATTTCTAAATAGCATTAATTGTAAGGGAGACGGGTTCCTGACATACATTTAGATTGGATACCTGACAAAAAAAGTAAGTTATTTTGGATGAGAACCACACAAGCACTGAATTAATACAACTGAAGGAATTAATACAATGTACATGTAATTTCCAGTATGACTTGGACTAATCCAGTGTACTGTATTGATATAAAGATCAACATTTCTGATATTATTATTATTATGTTGTACTACGCACCGGACGGAGCAGCGCTCGTAATCTCTTTGCATAGCCACTATGCAAAGACAATAAAGGCTTTCTATTCTATTCTATTTCTATTCTATCTAGTGATCATTTCCAGTTACTGCATACAGTGCAATAAATAGTTTATCTTTAAGAGTCACAGTGTGTTCTTTTACAGACAAGAATTTTAGATTCAATATGATAATAAAAAAAGAACACCTTCTACTCAACTCAGAGCATGTTAACATGTGGCCAGTAGTCATATCCAAAGTGGCTTTCAGTGACCGAGTGCTTTTAGCATCTTGCAGAATGACATTTGGCCAGCGTGTAGGGCTGTTACTGCAATTGAACCCTTGTCCTTTACATGATGGGACGGTAACTGTAACCACAAGGCAGCTCTGAATAATCATTACTAGGTTCTCCAAATAAGTATAATATACTTGTGGAGCAGAAGGGAAACCTTTTGTTGGACGTTGAGTGGGTGGTTGTAAAAATGGGACTTTATAAGACCTGAAGTTGCCCTCACATCTGGGAGAAGCTTTTTCTAATATATCACCATCAATTGTTGGTGTACTAGTTGGCGGAGAGCACTGGAAGTGGACTTTTTCTGTTCCTTAAACAGTCCAGCACCTGACGAGGTTGTCATGGTCCCTTTGGCTACGAAGCAGTTTAGTGACAGCATTGCTCATTGGTCCCTCTGAACTAATATTAGCTTACCTTACCTCACAGGCAATCTAGTCATGTCACATTTTACTGAGTTCACATTAGCATCAGGGTAGCTGTTACAGCTATAAATGTATCAATCATCATAAGAACAAAAGAACACAGGCAATGAAAATATCTCTAAAAGACATATTTAAATAACTACTCAAGAACCTAAGAAAAATAAATGTGCATGTGAGTATATTAGCATGTTGTTCCTGAGTGTGTCTATCATTGGTGTGGCGTTGCTGTTTGGGTTTGCTCTGGTCTTCCTGCTTCCTCTCAAAAGAGAAAAAGGTGGCACAGAACTCAGTGCACTCAAAGTGACAATGGATATGTGAGTCAGTGCAACCAATGGCAAAGCTCCGAAAGCTCAAGTAATACTGTTGTGAAATCACAATTTTGAAAAGTAATGCCATACATAATGGGTGTGCAGTGTAAGATTCTCTGTAGTTCGCGTTCTTATTTGATTATTTTTGTCAGTACAGTGCACATTTAAAATGTATTGCTTAAGATTGCTGTATCATCTATTATCTCTGTTCTGCCATCGGGTTTACGTTACATGACAGTGATTTGGGTTTGCATTGCACCTCACTATCTTTGATGTAGACCTCTCAAGTGTGAACATATTGGTATTGTGTATATGCATCCTATCTTAATCGGTGTGCACTGTTTGCATGTATGAGTCAGAGGGAGCCTGTTTCAGTGCAAAACCCCATAGATCTTAACCAAAGAAAGCGTGTGTGGCTGCTGCAGTGAAGTGCTGTGTCAGCCGAGGTCAGCCAGACTCCTCTTGGCAGTTGGCCATGTTCTTCGAGCGTTCCTGCTGCCTTTGCGATGTTGTCTCCTGCCCTGCTGCATCCTCCCTGAGGGAGATTCTCCTCTTCGTCCCAGGCTTTCCTCTCCCCTCTCTTCCTCCATTTTCCAAATCCACCAGGCTGAATATTCATGCACAAAGCCTATTGTTCATATGCAAGTTGTGATTGCACAATATAGGCATGTTAAATAATTTCAATTTCAATTCTGAGAGGGTAAGTCAAAATGTGGCATGAATTTCTGGGTAAATAATGACAGATTGGTGTTCAGGGAGATATTCTTGAGCGAGGACAGGTTATAAACAGTCCGAGGCTGCTTTTAGAATATACACTCGAGACAATGATAGTTAGTTACCTTAGAATGTGAGTATTTAAGGCCTTGAATACATGAAAAAAAAAATGCAGTTTTTAGTTCAGTGCTCTGGCAGATTGTGCTCTTTAGTGTCGTTGATGATTATTATTATTGATAATACAAAGGTTTTAAACTCTCATTTAGTAGAAACTTCACATGTTCACCATTTATTGTTCAGGAAATCCTCAGACAAGACAAACAATCTTTTGATCTGCCTTTTCTTTTGCTACTGATGCTTTTGATGAGGAGAGGCTCCTCTGAGTGCATTCAAAGGTTATAGGAAACACAGTCGGAGACCAGGGATCATATTGTGTGAGCTCTTTTGAAAGTCATCTGAGGTAGTCCATTTGTTCTGGGTGGGGATGTTGATTTGAACTAAATTAGGATCTGGAAACCCAATAGTGGTGCCTCAAGTTGAAAGAAACACCCAAAAGGCATCTGACTAGTGCAAGCTGGCACAAAAAAAAAAAAAAAAGGCTTCAAGTCATTAAATGTGAGCCTATTAGTCATGGGCTGTTATGCACAAACACCAATCTAAATCTAAAGCATCGCTTTTGGAGTGATATCAGTACACGGTGGAAGAAGGACCTTGCTGCACAGTTAGTCTCAGTTATAAGTTCCTCTGACAGATGAGTAGATGCAGTGTATGATGCCTTCAAATGCTGCAGCAACTTCTATTGTTGCATTGTTGAAGGAATCTAATTATCCCACTCTGTTACAAGCAATGAGGTGGAGTCTGAGGGTACTGTGGCAACTGAGGCGACTACAGAGCATCAAAAATGTGAAAGGTGTGTTTTGCCGAAAATAGACTCCACCATCTAATCCAAGTCATGTAGTCCAGCTGAGCTGTTGATGTGGCGTTTAGGTAAGCGCTTTGGTATCCAGCTCCTGTTATTTTAAAATGAGTCACTGTAAATCTGGTTGTGTTTAATGAGGACCCTTTTCAAGCTTGTAAGGTACACTCTTCCATCTCCATATTGTAAGAATTTGGGGGAAGAAGAGGAGAACTTGCTACAACATTAGGTAAAGAGGAAAAAAAAAGTCTCATTTGTTAACCCTGCCACTTAAACAGCATTTTCAAGCAGTATTACACTTAAAAACTAATCCAACGAAGCAGGGACTGCCTCATGACCTACAAAGCCTGCCTTCTGGGGCAGATGTTCCATTTAAGATGTAAAGATGGAGACACGCTGGTCTGGAAGAGAGAAAGACCCATCTTTATGATTGAAGCAGGAAGTAAAGGAACAATGAGAGGAAACAATGTAGCAGGAGAATCACGGAGCCTTTTGAACCGTTTGATCTTCACTACGGTGGAAACAAAGTAACTAAACGAACGGAGCTACTGCAGAACATTAGAGATACATTCATAGTGTCTACATCTGTTCATTTTATACTGGACGACATCCTAGAGGCGGCTTTTAACTAAGACACTAGAGAATAACTACAGAACAACCTGCACCAGTAAACAACAAAAGCTCTCATGTGAAAGTAAAACATAACAATTAGTTTTTTGACACCAAAGGTTGATCATATGAACTTTGAGTTTAGAACTTTCATAGCAGAGTATTGAAATTGTTATTTATTAAGCCAGGGAGAGAGAGAGAGAGAGAGAGAGTTTTAGACAGCTGTAACAGCTTGGGGGTCAAACTGACCCCAAGGATAACAGGAGGGTTAAACGTTTAAGTGGTTATCCACAAGAACCTTATTTTGTCATTTTGGCAGCATCTTTGGTGTGAAGCGCTCATTGCTGTGGTGTTCCTGCACTGCACTTTACAGAGTTCATTTGTCAGTCACACAAAATGGATTATGATGTCTTTTCCTTGGATTTTCTGCTGATGCCAATGTATGTGGATCAAGGTCTGTGGACTGCAGGTCTTTTTTTTTTGTTTTGTTAAATCCATCTTATAGGGAAGCGATGGTAGTTTTGTGATTGTAAATCTTTTTTGTTACATGTAGAAATGTGCAGATTTAGCAAATACATTGATCATTGTCGCAGGAATGTTCCTGTCGCCATCCAGGAATATGTATTCTTAAAGATCGATTACAGGGCAAAGCAGATGCATAAAGTTGCAAGCACAAAGCCGACTGCGTTATTATTATTATTTTTAACTACATTGCGTCTGCATGCACAGATATGTTCTTAGTTGTTCAGGTTATGCATTGGTCTGAATTCTCGCCAGCAACAGAACACTAAAATATCCAGATTCCCAGAACCAGAACCAAATGCAACAATGAGGCATGATTTAATGTAAACTCAGAGAAAATATAGAAATCTGGTTAAGCTCTTTAAAAAAGAAGAATCACTGCTTCCTCTCACCCAAAGTGTAACACCTGCAATAACTCATTGTGGAGTCCCTTGTTAAGTAAATAATAAGTGACAAAAAGTATTTGGCAGGCCTTGCAATTTATCACAATAGCTGCGGGGAAATGACATGATGGTCTTCCCGAACAAATACTCAGGAAAAATGTAAGTAAACATTTGACCCAAAAATAAGGACGATAAGGGGATGATCTCTGACTCTGACTGGGAGCGGCAAGGATTTGATAAAAAAAAAAAAAAACCTGGAGAGCACAGCCTTGTATTCATCATACTCATCATACTTGTTTTGTTTCAGAGGAAACAGCCAACAGTGTATGAATTAAAAGCTCCTTGCTTACTCTCATCTATTAAGGTCTTATATTTTGAGCTAATTGTTAGCTTAATAGATATATTTATTGTCTTGCAAGCAGGCAGCAATGTTGATGCCAGCTCCTGCCCTGAATTTAGAATTCAGCTTTCTAAAATGCCAAGTCCATCTGATATTTCCTGACAGTACAACAACTAAAGGTGCCCCTGTGCTTGCAGATAGAGCACAGCTTGCTGAGTACCCTCTAAACAAAACAGGACAGGAAAAGCTCCACCAATCCTTGCATATCAGGAACTTCAACAGGGCGATTTAGGACGATGAGAACCATGGGCCTCGCTGAACACCCATTTGAAACAATAGTTTCCTGCCCCACCTTGTTTTTTTTTTTAGATAACTCGCTTTTGACGTAGCATGGCTGACGTATGTCTGACTGCATGGTTGTAATAGAACTTGTTAGTCATTAAAAAAAAAGAAAACATGAGCCATTGAACTTGAAGCATGAAAATTATTAACATTATATTATTATATATTATTATTATTCAAAATGTACAATGAAATCTTCTCATCTTCTGCAGTGGCCTTGTCAAGTTGGGGTCTGTATTGAAAGTCAAGTAAATCTTAACAAAACAAGCTTGAAGCACCTGAAGCAGCGTACGTATGAAAACCATTCCAGATGAGGATGTAAAAAAACAGCAACTTGCGTCCGCATGTTTAGCATCAACCAGTGTGAAGTCGTACAAATCGAAACGTACACAAACCACAGTTGAGAAAGAATAAATACCACAACTACTCTTTATCCATTAAAGAATTCCAGAAATTTGGGGGTGAACACTCTTTAATTGGCTTAACCTCAGCGGGGGAAAAAAAGTACACATCCGTTTTGTGAAACAGTAATGACACAACATAACAAAAGCCCCACAAGGTTCAAACTGACACTAGACATTAAAAATAAAGCACAGGCCATTAAAACAAATGACATAAACAGATAAAGTCTATAAAAATCTGAACGGCAATTTCATCGAATTCAACCTGTGGGTCTGCATTGTAATAGAAAAATGTTATTACTTCCCAGTTGCCAGGCGATGAAATGGCGCAGGCATCAGAGTAGCAAACTGGACGACTGGAGGTGGAGAAGATATATTTTAATGGGATCAGAGGGAGGGGCGCAGCCCTTACTAACCTGCCTGTGGTGATCGTCGACCCCATGAGATAAGCCAAGGAGACATAATGTTTTCCTCCTCTCCCCATGAATGTAGCATAATAGCCAATATTCACTTGGAGGCAATTCTGCCAATATTCAGCTTGACACTGAATATTGGAAAAGCAATGAAATAGAGGGTTTGCAAAACACATGACAGAGGCCATTATGGGATCTAAGTAGCAGATCCTGCATGCATTTTGTTTCTGAGATCTCGTATTGTATGTGTAAAATATTTTGAACCAAGGCCTACGTGATTTCTTTAATCACAAAAACAATAAAGACTCACTGGTGCTGCTGCTGTTTTAAAGGACTAAAATAATAAACCAATTTTATGTGTGATTCAAATCCAATCACGATCTTGGGTGATTTAAAATACATAAAACAATTAAGACAAATTAAATGCAATGACGTATTTCAACAAATGTGTTTAAGCCACATCTTAAGCACTAAGTGCTGAACTAGATAGAAGTTCTATTTAGAACTATTCATATACCAGATAAATGGTACTTAAATAAAGGCACCTGCATCTACGTATATTTTTCTTTAATACTATAACATCCGATTCAAGACATTGTTTTCATCCTTTACAAATGAAGGATTTTAGAGGGGGGGTGCTGGAGGGATGTCTCAGACTTAGTGGACTAGCTGGAAATTTCTATTGCTTTCTTTGGCAGAGGACCACTTCCTCTAACAGTGTGTGTGCTGTGTCCCAGGTGTGCTGTTCTCGACCTCAGAGCTCGGTAGTAAAACACATGCGGCAGACCGCACTGGGCAACAGTCACCAGCCACTTAAAACTTCACTCAGAATCTTTGCTTTTTGCTTTTTTCCCCCTTCATTGATTATGTTCTGAGGGACTATTTCACAAATTTGCTGCTGTGCTCTCAAATGGATAAATCTTTTTCAGGAGTTTTCATGAAATATTCAGTTAAGACAGGGGACAGAAGCAATGTGTTGATTGAAACCCATGTCTGTTTTCACCAGCATAGAACTGTGCTTTATGTTGCAGTTCCAGAATGTATTTGTCTCATAACTTAATAATGTTCAGGGTGATAATCCTGTTCAGATTTCCCAGCAGTTGAGAAACAGCAAAATAAAAGATTTCAATATTAGAACTGACAGAATGTATTAAATAACACAGTGTGCCCTATACCATACATGTATTGCCATATTGACAACTGGCTAAAGTTTTTTCTTTACTCCCATCAGTTTTGAACCACGTTCTCTCTGACAGTCACTCAAACACACATTATATAGGACAGCATATCGTTATTTTAAGGGCAGCACGGTGGCACAGCAAGTAGGACCGTCACCTCACAGCAAGACGTTACAAGGTTCGATTCCTTTCTGTGAGAAGTTTGCATGTTCTCCTCGTGTCTGCGCGGGTTTCTCGCCACGTTCTCCGGCTTCCTCCCACTACCGAATCATGCAAATTAGGTGAATTTGTTATGCTAAATTGTCCTTAGGTGTGAGTGTGTGCGTGTCTTGTCTTTGTGTGGCCCTGTGATGAACTCTCACCTGTAGACAGCTGGGGTAGGCTGCAGTAAATCTTGCATCCTGGATCTCAGATAGTTCTTTTTCTATTTCACACATATCCATTTTTACGGGTCTAATGAGATGAGAATAAACACCATTCGGAGTTATGAATCAGTAAACCAAATATGAACATACTGTATGACTATTATTGATTTAGTCCTACAATATATGCTTCATCTTATTGACTATGCTCTATCTACACTACAGCATTCGCTCTAAATGCACAAAGTCCTTTGTAACGTGTAAAAACGGATCATTCAAACAGGGATTGCCTACGATTATTTGGGAGCACTGATGTAACACAATGCACCAAACAGTGTGCCTCTGTTTATGGTTACCATTTATGCCATGTTCTGAGTAACTAATGACTCACCAATGTGGCATACACTTCAACAGCAAACGTAAACTCGTGAGATAATCAAACCTCTGGGTTCCCCATGGAACCGGCAGAGGCGTGGCTTTGGGTAGACCAACTTTGTTTTGGAATCCCAAATTGTTATTTGTCTCATCTTCCCTTGGGCGTGGTCAGCTGCCAAAAACAGGGCACATGTTCATAATGTAAAACAGACCGAGGCTCTCCCCTTGTCGACTATTCTGGGAAATCCCCTCAAAGCTTCCGTTCCTGTCACTTGCTGTTGATGCGATGGCTCAAGGAGAAATGGCGAGTTGCCTGGGAACCACAAGTAAGCAAAGTTCCAGCTAACGAGTGCATTTGGTTTGTGCATTAGGCCGCTGCAATAATAAATAAAAAAAGATGAAATGGGACTGCTTAAAGTTCTTATCTTGGGGTTGAAGATCTGTTGTTGGTCCAGCCAACAGGAAGGGAATGGTGACACAAATTCCCTGTTCATACTCCCATGATGACAGTTTCTCTGCTTGCCATTCGGTGAACACTGCCCATTTCCTTCCCCACAAAACTGGAAGAAAGTTTGAAGTGCTATTTTTAGTCTGAATAGAGGATTGCACTAAAGGGGCTACTTCTTTCATTGGCCCACAGTCAGTAAAAAAGGAAGGGTGTTGGTTGAGGAATACTGAACACAGCTAATTCAGTGGTATGTTTGCAGTACGATCAAGCCAAGCCCTCACAGTGGCAGAATGGCAGAGACGGTACACAATACTAAGTTGAAACCATGTATACGGTTGTATTATGTTACAGCATAAGCATCGACTATATTATTAGCAAGGTATTAATATGGATTTTTTTTTTTTTTTTACATTAAAGCAATGGCACCTTTCAACTTAGCTCCGTAAGGCCTCTAAATTAGAGGAACAGTTAAAGCCATCATCTTGTGCTTAAAACACAGGCTCTGCGCAGGTTAAGTCTCAGACGGCATTGGAACCCAGAACCTTCTTTTCATATATCTCTCAAGTGGTTTAAATAAAAGGGAAGCCCTGGTGGTTGTGAGCCGATTGACTCATGAGTGTAGTTTTTACTTGAAGCACCCGATGATGAATGTTATAGTTGTATTGCAGCATCTGCTATCGCTTATCTTAGACAGAGAGGTGACTAATGCGGCAGAACTGACAAGTGTTTCACCAGTTAAATGGAATAAAGGATGGGAGAAAGCAAATCTGGTAAACTCAGGAATGCTTTTCCTTTGGTTGTTGACTAGACCAGGAACTACCGAATCAGCAGGGAGGAATCAGCAAATCAGAATATAGTCTTGGAAGCAAAAAAAATAATAAAAATAATGAGTTTTGGACGAGTTTGTTGAACAACAACAACAAAAAACTGGTTCCAAAAGGTTCTGGCATGCTTTCAGACTGCTTAGGAAAGTCTGGCATGGCCTGACCCAGGTGGTTCTCAGAACAGTAGGAGAACTACTAATCACAACTAGGGAAAAGGACAGGCAGTAGTCACAGTAGTTGAAAACACAATGAGGAACTCCTCAATGTGACTTATTCACTTTCTGTTTTATTGATTTATTGAAATTTTCTGTGACATTGCAGTCAATGGACAAATTTGGTGACTGACTCCGACAAAGATCCCATTTTTGGACCATATATTTCAGATATTTCCATTGGTAAAGATCCATTTCACTTGTAGAACTGCAACATTAAACAATTACAAGGAAAGAAGATAAGCAAAAAAACTATTTTTGTGGTTCATTGCCATTCAGTACGTTTGTGAATTGAGAGCAATAGTCATGGGTAATGGAGCCTATACGATCACCTTCCAGTAATCACACTTTGCATTGCAAAGGTGATGGTGATGCACATATTAAATGGTTATTTCACTTTGTAATCATTTTGTTTTTGTGTTTTTTGGCAATTTGGTCTCGAATTCTATGGGCACAAAATGTCTATCATGTTTGAACATTTTCCTGAGTATCTGGCGTTTGCTGATTAGTCAACAGCAGAAGAGAGGCTGAAAATGTAGCCTGGTATAAATCTCGTACTCTTCGTCAACTGCTCCACAGCACTGACTGGTATATTAAGTTGTGTTTATGACCTATAATTCGACTGGGCAGAACTCTGGCTCGGCTCAAGCCTGAATCCCACCATTTTCCAAGGTTTAACACCATAACATGCAACTTCAAATTTGTTCCATTCTAGATGAGAACAATTGACAGAAAACCTGTTTGGGTTTGATGAATGACGACTGAATAACAAATATGGTGTGACCTGCCTAGCACAATGGAAACAACAGTGCCTACTTGGATATAATTAAACCGTGATGCTGTAGCTATGCCATGTGCTATTCTCAATTTCTGCTGCAATATGCCAGCTATAATTGGCAAGATATTAATCTTCAAGCTTTGACTAGTCTCTCTTCATTCGAGGAGAATCTTCAGCAACTGAAATGACAAATGGACAGCAACAAGTCTTTTCCAGTGTTTATCACTGCAACAGTTGACAATAAGGCATATAATAAATCCACCGTTGAAGGTATCATAAGTCAAGAAGCCTGGCAGAGGTGATGTTTAACAATGAGCACCAAAATCTGCACAACAGCTGGCATGTCCTCATTTGTTGGCCTCCACACTGAAGTTAGAGACTCAGTAAGTAGCTCTATCTTCCTTTAAAGAGTGTTTGGAAGTAATATCCTTAGTCTAAATGACAGCAGGTAATTAGGCACAATGTGGCTAATTGCTCTAATTACCCGATTTGAAAAACGCTTGTCTCAAAGGGACATGCCAGTATCTAGCTGTGGAACGAGATGCAGCTGTCAGCCACTGTAGCCGTATAGGTTAGGAGGAGGAGGAGGAGGTCTAACTGCAGAGTAATTCACACAAATGAGTGTCTGTCTAACTTGCATCTCTGCCCACTAAATTATTGCTTAGGCTGCTTCTTATCATTATTAGAAAATATGAAACAACCACAGAGTAGACATGGAAAATAAAATTTAGACCGATTTCCAACATGGAGCTTTCACGCAGCCGTTATCACTGTGGCAGTTATATTCGTCAGTGCAGCATATCAACATATCGGAAATACATCAGTCAGAACAGTGCGTTGCTACCAAGTCTCTTTTATTAGCAGGTGTTAGACCTGCGGCTCGAAACACCTTTCTTATCACATGAAAAAAAAAAAGAAACTGTTGGTGAAACTGTGTGCCATTTTCTGCTGAAAGCTTGTAATCTTGCCTTTGGTTAACTGAGATCAATGCATTTCAAAGGGGAGTTGGGGGCACGGGCCTGCCTTTAATTCCTTTTAGGATGTGACCTCAGACACCAAAGTTTCTGAGCCA
Source organism: Brachionichthys hirsutus (assembly GCF_040956055.1). Lineage (NCBI taxonomy): Eukaryota > Metazoa > Chordata > Actinopteri > Lophiiformes > Brachionichthyidae > Brachionichthys > Brachionichthys hirsutus. The sequence goes on from NC_090905.1 coordinate 6,669,950, forward strand.
CTTACCATGACGGAACTTCAGTAAGACTGGACTTTTAATGCAGAACACAGTTCTAGAGGAAAGTTAATACCAATTCAACAAGATTTCCCTACAGACTTGTGAAATGATGACTCATTTGAAAACGGACTGCCTCTGTGCAATCATTCATTCATTCATGTTTGTGTGCCTGCATGGCGTGTGTCACATCTTTGCATTTAATTACCGGAAATACAAAGGGCACATTTAAACTGGCCACTCTTGTCTCTTGTCTGAGTCGTGAGTGTGATCCAAGAACCTCATCAGGCCATAGAGTCCCAGAATATCTTCAGGATCTGCAGTCTTTAAAGGGCACCGTAAATTCTTCCATACAACCCTCAAAGTAGGAAATTTGTAGTCAGGTTTACAATGTGGCTTCATTTAATTCTCAGGTACTGCTCCCTGTGGCTGCTAAATACAACCAGCCTTTAAAGGGGTCTGATCATTTTTTCTGCCTTATCAAATTCAACAGTCATCAATCACCAGCATCTGCACCCCATGGAGGTATTTATCTTACTGCTGCATCAGTGATTTATTGGAAATATCTTCGTATGCGATATCTGCCGTGAAGGCTTTATTTGACTTTAGCTTAAATTATTTAGAAAGAGGGAGTAGTTGCTGGTATATGAATAATTTTTATCCACTTCATTTTGATGGAGAAAACTACTGGAGATATAAACCGTGTGCCCCCTCTATCATCATAGGAAATGTGAGGTCGCTCTGGATTAAAATGGACGATCTTACGGTGCTGGCCAGGACTGAACAGGAATATCGTAAGTGTAGTGTCAAGTGCTTTACGGAGACATGGCAGCACCTGCATGTTCCCGACAACAACGTCTCTCTGGCCAGGTTTGCGACTTGTACGCCGGGCTGATCGGGATTTCACCGCGTGCTGCAAGCGTAAAGGAGGCGGGCTTGCCGTGCTCATTAACAACAAGTGATGGCAGCAGGGGAGTCGAGGGCGGCATTGACAGGGCCAATAAGCTGAATCTGTTTTTCAACAGATTCGACACAATCCCCCCCCTCAGTCGCTAGTGTCAGTCCTCAAGCAGCATCCTGTGAACTCTTGACACCCACCCTCCTTTCACACCGTCACTCTTCCTCTTGTGAAGATCTCTCAGGCTCACCTCACCTCAGTCAGTTTCATGCCAACCCAAACGTCTATGTAAAAAACAATTTGAAAATATGGGCAACCTAGAGACAACTGCTGCCACTGTGCAACTTTGTACTGATGGCAAGTAAAGTGCCCCATGCAACGCTGCTGTACATCCGGCAAGATGTAGGATACACCCCCATACTTGGCAGTATGTGGGTTCTACATGCTTTCTGTGGTTCTTTATTTAGAGGTGCATGACAGTCTCTTATGTTTCCATGTACCCCTTTGATTACAGGGATAATTGCATTTAGTTAATCCCATTTGAATTAGCATCTGTAGGAAGTATTTTCATTCTCAACGCACCGGGGGATTCCCTCACCTCATTACACATTTCCACCCACCCTCAAAATAAACAACAGCTCTTTTCTCATTATTTGTTTGACAAGCCTCCTTGCTGGATTTTCCACTTTTGGTGCCTAAAAAAAGCCCGCAATCCCTTCAATACTTTGAAAGATTGGGGGCGTGTACCTATGGTGACATTTAAATAATTTGTTGGTTTTTTTAACCCCCCAACACACACATGCAAGCTGTTAAATGTTAGCATTCTTTCCGAGCACCTTTCTGCAATGTTTGTCCCTTACTTGTTTATTATTGAATAAGCCATTTAGTTCATTTAACAGGGGATTCCATTTTTCCACTGTAAATGGTTTCTGTTTAGCTGTTTTTGGACAGTTGTTGTAATACAGTCCAACAAGGGGTTTCCCATGCATGCAAGGAATTGGGTTTGCATCCAAATCATATTGCCCAGAATCCATTCAGTGTTTTCCTTTCATAGTTACCAGAAAATTCTCAGTATACAGTGTTTAAGAAAACTCCTCTTGTTTTATTTTATTGTATTTTATTAAGCAAAACAACTTTTCTGTTGTTATGTTCAGGTCCACACATGTTGATTTTCTGTCAGATAACTGTGTGCAGGTTTGCACATCAAACAGGCCGGTTGGTTGGTGACACATGGAATACCTTGTCATTCACAGTTCTGTGACTGTGCAATAGCAAGATAATGCAATGCAATACATCTCTTATAGAAAGGGTTACAATCCAATATATTGTAGTACAATATACTGATAAACTGCAAGCAAGGTGATACATTGTTTCATACATCTGCGATCTTTGTGTTCATGCAAGTGATATGTGTTTAATTATTTCTTACTCAATGGACTCTATTATATCGAAGTACAAGAGTGGAGTTGCTGAAAGGTAGATTACAACACTTCTATCTATATGCTGAGATTTAAAAACAAAACAATTCATTGATACAAATTATTAATTTTCTTTTCAGGGATGTAATTTAAAAAGTAAAACAGAACATTCTGCAACAACAACTGCATCACTAATTAAATGAGTCCCTTTTAAGCTTTGCAGCCCACAAAGCAAGTCAGTAGTGGATTTATATACAGCCATTCAGCAGTGAATAATACATACATAGTGCATAAAAAAGACAGTCGAATTTGGCCGGCTTGAATGCGTTCAGTTCTTTCATGAGGACTTGAAACAGAGTTCATATGTGCAGCGCCTGAGAAATACTGCCTTTCTTTTTGCCATGTTCATTTTATCAGTTTGCTGCCTGCCAGCTGTGGATGGCTATTTGTCTTTATCCTTGTCATTAATGAACAGCGGTATTAAGGAAATGGTGATTCACACTTTTAATTAATGTATTTTATGGAGGACTTCAGAAATGCAGGATTCTTTGTTGGTTCACCGATTGCAGCCCATGGAAAGAGCAGTATTTTTCTGTTACCTGTGTGGTGAGGGTTGCCAGTGTTTGTCTCTTTACATACATTTTGTGCTGAGGATATGGTTACTATCTGGTTTGGGAAGAGTAATATAAGAGTGAGTCATTTTACAACATGAAGAATGGGCTTGCTGTGCAGGTTCCCTGTGTTAAGTAGCTACATCAAAGCACATTCCTTGGTGTGAAGTCTGTAGTACTTTTTAATAGAATCCAGCGCTTTGCTCCTAAACAACCAATTTGAGATTACAAGCAGGCTTAATGGAATCCCCCATTGGATTCCAAGGGAAAGAATTTGTTGGCTCAAAATCTGTTTTTGATATGTGAAGACAAATAATCAGATCATTAAGGGTAACCATAAAGTGTGTCAGACATTTGAGCAAACACATGGAAAAAAAAAAGATTGTTGTCAGACTGGAGAATGTTGTGAGGCAAAGACGCTCTTAAAATAAATGAATTATTCATAAATAGTGTGAAGTTACTCTGCAGAAAAATAATATTTTTATTATTTTTCTGCAGGTCTCAGGTTGTTGTTACATATTAAACAATATTTACACAGCTAAAAACACATTAAGTAATACATTTACTGCTTCACGTGATACTTAACAAATTACTTGTAATGCTTCTATTCTTGGGCCCCTCGGTTTCCATATTAATTAAAAGACATGCTGCCTCATTTGATTTAATGAAGGCAATTTATTCATTTATTATTTAACCAGCAATGGTTAATTATTAAAATTCCCAATGAACTTGATTTGTCTTATAGGAATTAGATTTTCCTAAAAAGGAACATCCAAATTAAAACAAACACACACGCACACACACATGGACAGAGAAAGCATATGCATGATTATAGGGCTGTGCCTCCTTTTGCAGACAGATCTTTTTTTTTTTAGAGAGAGAGAGAAACCACACTCATTTCTTTCTAGGAAAATGTTTTCCAAAATGTAAGCGGAATTTATGTCTGCAATTTATTTTTCTGATAATGATTGGATCCGCTTGCTCAACAAACAAAAACATCTGCACATGATGAGGATACGTTCATTAGCTACCGGTAACTGAGCTACCGAATGGAACTCATCACCATATAACAAAAACGTTCTTCTGATTAACTATTTGCGGCCAAACAATTTGATATCTCACATAAACGGTCAATGACTGCAGACGTACACTGGGAAATCAAGTGAGAAAAAAACTTTGTGATCGGAAGACAGATAACAGCCTGGAGAGGATGGAAAGATATTTTCATGTTCAGCCAGTTCTTATTATTGACATGCAGCCCACATCCGCATCTACATGTTTCTCTATCCAGTGCAGTCCTGGATTTTCCAGGATAAATGCATCAGAACATATTCATTACGATATCAAGACAGCAGACTATTGCTGATGTTTTGTTTTTCTCAAAATTCAAACGATCCCTAAGTGGGACTTTAAATGCATCTTCTGATCCCAGAAATTGCCCCGCAACCACGAATCCTTCGTTTAAATGTTAAACAAAGCATTTTTAACATTTCCCTGAGGAGAATTTTAACCAGCCTTTATTAAATAGATAAAAGTTAGACTGCATTTCATTACAGATAAGCCTGCTCCAGTTTTTCCAGCGGTGAAGGAGACAAGCACACACTAAGCCATTAAGATTAATTTGCCGAAACATTTGAATGACATCCAGTTTAATTTCCCCCCATGAAATGATTCTCCCCATGGATCTGCCACTTTTCAGATCAAAACTATTCCTGTAAAACCCTGAGACCTTTTTGGTCATGCATTTAATAGTGAGCTGCTGGTGCACTAAAGCACACGAGGCCTCTGTTTTATGGTGGTGTTTCCCAGTGAGCTCGTCATACTGCCAGAGCACTTGTTTTGTTTTTGTTCTGGTGTTTGGGAAGAACTGTAGCCCATCGGTGTTTCCACTACAGACAAAACACGCCAAAGACCCCTTGATGATGAAGCGTCCTACAAAACCCCTCCAAGATGCTTATCGAGTTTTAACGAGAGACTTTCCTCATTATTTGGGGCTCTGCTTGTTGAGCATAATTTGCTGGCAACGTTCACCAAAGGGCAAAAATGAAAGTTCTATTGTGAAGTGTGAGAACGTGGAACCCTTCAGACATGGGCTCCCCTTCAACATTTGTGAGCAAAATAATGTCATGGTAGACCGTGTGTGAAATTAGTGATTCCATTAAAGAAACAAAAACAGATGTATTTCACAGGAGCACCACATGTTCCTTACTAATGTTAAGTTGCTTCAAGTGGGAAGGAACTCTTTTTGGCTTCTGTACAAATGAGCTTGATTGCAGTGTCTGGTGAAATGTATCAAGCACAGAAATGATCTTATTAATGTATGAATATGTGTGTGTGCGTGTGTGGCCTATATTCCCTGAGGGAACCTACAAAAGTATCGATCTATCTATCGAGTCAGTTTATCTAAAGCAGTCTCCATCATGGTTTAGATCATTGTGCTTTTTGAGTTCCCACAAAAATACAACTACAGGACACATTGTCCCCGAACATGAGAACTGAGGCTGGCACAACAGCTGATTAGCATCAGAGGGGAAACAAATGGCGGCCCTGATTCGGAACCAGCACCGCTGCCTCATGAGGAAGATTACTGGCAGGTGGGACCAATTGATCAATGGCCCAGTGAATCCAAGGTCTGAAGGGCAGATGATTGCTGACAGATGGGTGCCTCCAAATTCAACAACAAAGCAATAAAGTGGGAGAGGAGGACAAGAGTGTGGGGGTTTATGGAAGGAGGGCAGCGGCATTGCTACCAGGTGGAGGAAAGTCTGGCATCATGTCAGCCTGACTCAGCGTACATATCCACATTTAAAGTGGCCTTAAGCTCGGCTGATGTAACGCTTCCCTGTCAACGTGGGGCAGTGTTACGTTTTGTTATTGGGGGCGGAAGGGTCACATGGACCAACCCAACTAGTTCTCTGTAGACGGGCACCACCAGAAGCTGCCTTGCTTAAAGGCTAAGTGTCCTATCCGGTGAAGTCATCCTTTAGAGCTTCCTTATGGTCGTGCTTCAACGTGGGTCTCTGTGACCCTGCATGGTGCTAAAGAGGCATCTTTAGTTCTGACTGGCTGGTGGGAAGAACAGACTTTTTTCTGAGGTTGCTAACACTTTGAGGTCTCATGTTAACAGTTGAGTCAAAAACTCCATTATGGGTTGTTACCGTTGAAGTCAATGCAGCTTTAATGTCTCTACCTCCCACCGGTCAGTGACACAGGGAAAACAACTTCAAACCCTAAAACGATTCAGCCCTCCAAGGAATCAGTTTTCTATTGCGAGGACATTTGATTTAATTAATACAAGAATAAAAAAGAAATGGCATTTGCCTGCATAAACAGTAAGAGCACATACACAACCCATTGTTATCTATAAGGTCATCATGACGTTCTCTCACCGCACACGATGCTGAGTCAACAATGACAACACTGAAGAAAATGCAATTTCAGTTGGCGTTTCAGCTATAATTAAACATTTTCAAAGGAGGGTAGGTACACCTGGAATGTCTCCCGAGTGGAAGTAACACTGAGGCTCATCAGCATGGAGCCACATAATGATTTTAACACTGGGCTTTATTCCGGCTGTTACCATAGCAGAGTCTTGATCCATAGAGCTGGCAATTACTTACAGACCAGAATAGGTGCAGTGAGACAGATGGGGGGGGGGGGGACGACCCTTAGACAGCAATTGAGAGACAAAGGAAGACAGGAGATAGAGAGGGGGGGGTTACTGGACGATATCTCCATTGTAATCGGGACAGGAGTGACTATTCTCCTCATGTAGATTTTTAACTCGCAAAATATTACATGGGCCTTTTTCATTTAACATCCGCCGAGTTGCACTTCAATTACAAAGAGCATCGCCATGATTTATTTTCAATTTACTTTTAAAATACAGGACAATTTGAATCTAAAAATTATACTGATTAGAAATAAACAACGATTTAAAAAAAAGTTCCTATTCAGTTTCATCAGCGATCAGACAGACTAAAAATGCACTACATATACATATATATATAAGCTTAATATATGTAATTACGGATTTCTATACAGCAACTGATGTCTCGGAGTGATCTGTCACCAAGAGATTACGCCGACAGAATATATTTTTGTTAAGTTTACCGCGAGTTGACTCCAAACAAATAGTGACATACAGAATTATGAAGCAAAGCCCTACATTTTCTCACATGACACCATTTCATTTATGGAGGGGGAAAAGCAGATGTGAAGAACAATATTTTTAGACATTGACATGAAGTTATTTTTAGGACATTATTATGGTTGTTGCTTTCCATCAAGCAAAGGGACTTCACGCTTTGCAGAATGTCTCTGTGTAAAAATGTACCCACATTCTAGATAGCTTACAGAGGACTCGCTGGCCCCGCTGCTCTGTAGCTGAGCAACATCCAAACACACAAAGCTTCATTTGTAAAGCAGACAGCTTGGTTACATGATACCTTTCCACTTTACTTATGGTGTGGGTTCCTGGTTTTCTTATCCATGGCAGCAGGGCAAAAAAATGGAAAATCAGATTTTTTTTCAGGTTTTCTGGATCCCAAAATAATATTTCTTTCACTGTGCTACTGAGTATTTTTAGCATTTTAAAAAGTCGTCACTTTTAAACCACATATCCACTTATTTTGGTTAAAATTTAATGCAGTGTGCATGCAATGGTGTCTCAAATTGAGGAAAGGGTTCAATTACTGTTCTGCTTCATAGTTCTATGACTTGAAGTTTTTTCTTTTATTACCTGTCAGATGTGTTTCTTTGAGTCTTGGTGTTGCCCGTTTTGGCATGATGGCCATCACTTCTCATGCTAAAGTAAATAGTGTATAGTATATATCCTGAGGACATTTGGTGGACTATCAATAGTTTGAGACACATTTTAGTAGCATATCCAAAACCACAGGAAAGCTTTCTATTACCGTTGTCAGCCTGATATGTGGACAATGGTTTAAGTCCCATGGTTCATTGTGAATGATTGCAGGTTGGACACCTGAGAGGAAAATAAATTTTTGGTTAGAATGGGAATTACTGGCTTACTGTTCATCCCAATAAAATAAAAAAAGGAATCCGGAAATGAACAAGACAGAGAAAGTGGAGATGTACAAGAAAGTGGACATTAAGCAGTCCAAAAACAGAAACTTCATTCACAATTGACATCATGCCACAGCAATTCAAACGATCAGCTGCAGATTTCAGTGCTGTTGAACAGTAATGACATTAGATTAATCTTAAGCAGGAAAAATTAGACTCACCCTCTCATTATCATCCTTATTATATCCTCAGCAGACATTATTAAGTTCCAATTAGCAATAGGAAAACTAAAAAAAAGAGACTACCAAGGCAAACAGAGGATGTTCAAGCACACTGATCTGGTTTACAAAACAGGCGTACAAGGTATTCAGTACTTGTGACTCTTTTTTGTTTATAGTATATAGAAACATTCACATATTTTTCACTTTATAATTGAATTGAAACAACAGCTTAATTTACTGCTGCTGCAAGCTAAATTACCAACATGTTAAATATAACAATTAACGCATTGTTATTAGAGCACATGTCAGGATGTTTGAAGGTTGTACACATTACCAAACAGCCTATGCTATGCCATTTGATCTTTTGAGAAAAGGAAACATTACCTCAGCCATTCACCAGAAATCACAGAGACTCCACTCCGTTTTCAGTGAAATGGTGAAGAAAAGAGAGAGAGAGACATTGTGGTTGAAAAAAATGTGAAAGGTGGCTGAGAAGAACTAATATTTCAGTAAATGTAAAATCAGCTGAGTTTATTTTAAAGCGGCCCTCTATTTTTATAGTAATTTGTGCTGCTCATTTCATAATGTTAGTCTTGGATGCGGCTCGGTGAGAGTGTGGAGCCGCATTAGATTAGCCATCTGCACAGTATAAACATGGACCTACTCTGTTTAGAAAAGAAGTGTAGGGATGAGATTTTAGCACCGTCTTGTTAAAGTTTCATGCAGGACCCGTCATTATTTATGCTTTACATGAACAGATCACTAAATGCAGGGCTATGATTGACTACAATCGAATTGTGTGCAAACCTCTATGGAGTCCTGGCTCAGCCACTTCAAGCAATGTTATCTTTCCCTGTTCAGAGAGACCCTGAACTTGATGAGCACATGGCAAGGGCGTTGCCCATTAGAGAAAATCCCTGAGTTTTCTCAGAGCTCTCTGGGTTTGGAGAACTGCTTTTTAGGTGGTCCTGCGGAAAGTAAGGCAACGGAGGGCTCTCGGGGTCTGTACAGTGTTGAACCCCTCCCCCCCAGTGCAAAGGCTAAATGCTCCTTTTCTCCTCGTACTTCTGCCCTTGAAGATATCAGAAACCAGCGAGCCACAGTTGTAATTGTGTTTGGTAAAACCATTGGGCTGGACTCCCCGGTGCATGCCAATGTTACCTTAAAAATACATGCTTGTAATAAAGTAATGTGAGAAAATGTGGATTCACTTAAACACTCTAGCTTTATATTATGCTGTAATAGCAAACTGGAGCAGGTTGACATTTGTTTTATTCTAGGATTACACCTGAGATCAATTTAAGAAATATGGTGATATATATAATTTTTTTCAATTGCATCATTGAAGAACACTTTAGCAAGGCAACTATCCTATCTGTAAAAGAAACTCAAAAGAGCTGTGTAAAAACAAAACAAAACAGAGGATGGAAAACAAGATGAGACGATTATCATTAAATGTAGCAGGAACTACATTACAGTCTCCGTATTGCTCTCTCGTGTAACGTGAGATGAGAGAGTAGCCCTGAAAACTCTATTCATTTCCTCTTTTCTTCCTCTCACACATTAGAAACTTTGAAGTCTGAGTCCCGTTTGCTGACACAACATCCTTTCTAGCCAGGAAAGGGAGGGTTGCCATTGTTTTTCAGATCACATGTGAAGTTCAATGTCTGAGACTTTTTAATTCTGACCAACATTTTGTACTTAAGTAAGAAAATATTTCTGCTGTTAAAGGATTTACATTTTCCTGAGACAGGTTTGAGTGGGATTTTGTTGCAAGAAAAGTTGATTTAATTCTATGTTTTATTGGATAGTGAAGCCATTTAGGTAACACCTGCCTGAATCAATACAAAACTCAAGATTTTTGCTTTCTTAATGGTCATTAAGAAAAGGTTGGCTTGTTAAAATGTGATTTTATGAGCCTGAAGGCAGCATGACTTTACGGCTACTTTGGGCGATTTGTCAGACTCCTTTTTGTGAAATTGAAACAGATATTCTCGAGTAATAAACTGACAGGTTTGCTTAAATTTACATCATGAACATATCTTAAATTCAACATGTTTCTTTCTAGACAGATATTTCTACAGTTATTTGAGTTGGGTCAATAAACTGAAGAACATACAGTTGCCAGGAGAGTAGATGTGCGTTCCTGCTCCCAATTTCATTACAGAAGAATCCGATTATTTAATTGTGCATAGTAAACAAATTACAAGCATTGTTACAGATTTGCCATGTCATGCTTCTCCTTGACTGCACTTTGTCCCTAAACAAGTTAAGTCATTCTATTTGTTTTCGTCGATGGATCATCTTAATGCTGTGTTACTGCACTGCAACAGTGAGTCACTATTTTCTTCCCCGGGCCCTGATTTGCTTTCACTCCTTCCATCAGCTCCCCGTGAGCTCATTCTAACTTTGAGAAATGTTGTTCGTAAATACTCTCTGAATGTTTCCAATGTGGAATGTGTTGAAATTAGCCCACTCGAGATTACTGTACTTGATATCGCAATGAGAAGACGTCCAATCAAGGGTTGGCTCGGAGAGGCATGGCGAGGCGCTGCTTTGGGTTGGATACCGGAGACGGTCGTCTTGGTTGGGTCTTTGTGTACTCATTGTATGTTTGGACTGAGCTGATCTTCAGGAAGAAAACTTATTATATAACTTTGTGGTCATATTATACTAATACATTTTGGTCCAGATATAATCCTATATAGCAACTGGTGACAGAATAGGGTGGCCAAAACCTTTGGTTTACACGACTAATGTAGTGATGATCAGGTAAACAGAATGGAGCGGCATCTGAAAGTAGCTTTCTTTGATTGCAGAATTGATTTTGTTACATAATGCAATATAGAAAATTTGTTTTACATGTATTACAGTACAAGTACAGTCAAGCATCCTGTCTAATAGGAGCATTTCAAAAAAGCCCTTGCGGTCTTGTTTCAGTTGAAAGTAAATAAATCATTGACATTTAACAATATAAATAAACCAATACCAATAAAATAAGAATAAATTACTCCACAGATGCATGACTGTGACCTGTCAAAAGTTATTTCCCTGCAATAATATCTCCTGCCATTCCAAAGCCTCCTCCACCTCCCTGCTCTCAATCAAGTTCATCCACTCCATCTGTGTTTCCTCAGCCACCTGTAACCCATCTCTCAATCAGTCTCCACACGCCATATAGTCTACTACTTTTCAGCATTCCTGTTTTGCCTGATCTCTGCCTGCCTCTTATCAGATTTGTTTGCCCATTGGACTGACCTGGTTTTATGAACTCTGCTTGATTAAATATGTATTGCCTCTCTTCTTGTCATTCCTTTGGGTTCTCTGTTAGTTTGTCAAGTTTGTGAAAACATTATTTAACAACACTGACGTCAGCGTGTAACCCAAAAGAATCCAGTCATGCACAAATATCATATTTGTACTGCATCTACCAGTTTCTTCAATGTCAAAGTATCCACTCCTTTTCAAATCTATTTTTTTATTTTAATTTTTTTCATTTTTGGGGGTGGGTCATCAATGTATAAAAATGCAGCGGTATAAACCTTTATAGGTGCATTTGGTTTTGAATTCCAATATAAACCCATCCAGTCACTATGAGTGCCAGAGAAACTGCTAAAAGTCAAAAGAGGGATTTCCAGATTGAGTGTAAGGTCACATGCTTGACCTTCAGCCAGGAGACCTGGGTTTACATCCTATAAGAAATTAAATGTTCAGAACTTTCTGCAAACCTATCCAAAGTGTCGCGCCATGTTAACCACATATTAGAGAGGCTTGGTGGCCGGATCTGCACTTGTTTCATTGGGCTGGCAACAGAAATCTGCTTTCAGTTAGGAGAATAAAAATGCCATGAAGTGGATATTCATTCAAAATATTACATTTCAGTTCTGCTTGTTTGCATTTTCCAAACTTTCAAGACTTTGTATGAAGGCTTGTATAGATGTCCACTCGTGGTGCCTCCCTTGTTTTTTTTATTTTTTACCATTTCCAGTTATTGTTGTTTATTTCACTCTTTCCATGGGGTGATACCCCATGGAAAGAGTTGTTACAAAGTTATTTTCCTGTTTTGTTGCATGTTTACTTTATGACAATATGTAAAAAAAAAAGAAGAAAAGGATGAATGATGTTGAAACACACAAAATGAATTACAATAGAGAGAGAACGCAGTAGGAAAGTAGGCTGCTTGGAAACATTCAGCCAAACATTGCATTTGTGTACTGTAATGGCTGTTGCTAACCTCAAAATATAAATTGTTGTCAGTCATCTGTCTGATGAACTGGGACAGCCGTTACAGATCCACCAGAGTCAGTGGAGCCGCTCTTGTTCCCATCTGGTGCCAATGTTGAAATTAACTCCGAAGGCATGGTTTTTTTGTCGTGTGCTACTTTTGCGCCAGTGCAGTCAGATAAGCATAAATCACGCTGGCCTGAGAAAGTGGCAACTCTTCTTAAATATGTTTCACCAAAGGAGCATGGTTAGCATGGTTACTTCAGAGACAGAAGGTCCTGGGTTCAGAGCCACCTGAGGATCTTGTAGTTTGCACGTTGCCCCCGTGTCTCGCATGCAGATTTATTAACGTGATGGCTGTCTAATCAGGGACAAGGACCCTCAGCCTTGGGTAATTTAGGACATGCATACTCCAATGGCTTTATTGTTCTCCATACTTGACCTCTAATCCTCACTGGATGGATTTTGCATGAATTTAGCCATCATTTTGGGCAAATATTTTTTATAAGGCCTTTGCCTTAACCAACTGCCTTTTAGTCGTACAAGAGGCCCAGATCTCTCACAACTTAAAGGTTGTGATTCGGTGCAATATTAGGGAAGGGGAAAAAAATGGGACTGACTCACTTTCCATCACGAGGATTTTAGTAAAGATCTAAGAGGCATTGCTTCTGTGTCTGACAGCCAGAGCTGGAGTAAAGCAACACCAAAGCAAAGGAAATCATACAAGAACAAAAGATCAGTGCGAGACACGATTGAGATCGGCATCCCAGATAACTGTATCGAATGAACTCTTTTTTAGACTCGCCATCACAATGGTGACAAGTTCAGGCACAACCGGTGAGTCACTTTTCTTTGAGCACTCTGTGTGAATTAGCTTCATTTCATGTGTGACAGCCCAATCACAAGATAATTGTCATCGCAAAATTAAGAGGATTGCTCTTTTGAAGCACTGGCAAAAAGGCTCATGCATAATTATCCATTCTAAATATGTATTCAAGTAGATTCTAATAGTAGTTTCTTCTCGTAAGACTCACAACGTACATTTGGTTGTTGACTTAAGCTTTTTTTTGATGATCTGATTATTCGCGATGTCTTTGCCAACCCATGCAAGACTTTAGGTGTGCACACTGGGATCTGTTACGCACCACCTGTGAACCCCAGATGCACAAACAGAGAAACAGTAATGTGATCTGCTACCTTTTTTCCCCACAAGGAAGATTTATGCACATAAATCATTTCCTACACTGTGTTTTGGGGGGATTTATAGCAATAACAGGCCATCTCTGCCATTCCCATCCTGTTCCCTCCCTGGGAAAAACCTCCCAGGTCTTAACTTTTGGCCACATCGGGTTTTCAGTTGCACTCTTTCTAACCTCCCAACCCTAAACCTAATCACGTACGTCCATGGAATTACCTACCCAATGTAATCTCAGAGAACTTTGAAACAGTGGCAGGTCAGTGCTAACAATGTTTTGGAACATGTCCAAATGACCTTGTTTGATCGTGTTAGTTTTACTGGGAGTGTCCACTGGTAAAACAAAGACTGCTTTGACGATAATATTGCCACTGTCATGTTTAATAGATGTCCTGGTTGTGTGTCTGTGTGTGTGTGTCAATTTAATGTTTAAGATTGCATATCTGGTGTGTCTTCCTAAGATCTAGGAAGTTTATGTCACTTACTTTGAGATTTGCAACCAGATTGACATATGAGAATTTCTTGCCCCAAAGAAACTGTTACTACAAACCAGCATCAGCATGCTTGGTCATCGTTGTGATAAACAGTGGTGTGTATTGTTTCAGAGAAGTTAGAAATAATCAAGTTTTTAACATAATTTATTGCATGAATGCATTGTCATGACTTTGAGACAGAATCTAGTTTCAAGAGATGCTAAAGTACTAAAAACCTGGAGGAGATTTTCAGCAAATTCTACAGTTACAAGAAACAGATATGTAGATGTGATGAACCAATTATTGTGACGCACAGCTTAGCCGCGTTGTATATTTCACCTTGTTTAAGATGTCAAACTCAAATTTGTTCCTGACAGCAGAATTTTCCTGACGACAGTGAACAGTGACCGTGCAAAGCATGCAGCGCCTGAAACTTTCTCTTGCATTTATCAACAATGCACTGTGAATGTTACATGCACCACCCTGGTGGATCCCACTGAAAAGCAGACATTCAGTCCAATATGCAAATGCCACTAAACAGACACAGAACACAGCTCGCTGAGTGGCAGCACCTTTCTAGATCACGTGTTTTTAATTTAAGAACCAAATGCAGATCATTTTTGAGTGGAAGATAACATTCTCCCTTGCTATTTTAAAGACGTATTTAAGTCAGAAGTGGTAAGACACAATAAAATCCAATCGTTACATTCATTTTGATGTCTGCATTTATTAATAAAATGCAATCCAATGAGTCTCTTTATTATTAGATTTGTCAGACACTTGAAATGGTCACATGGAAGTTGGTGGACTCGGGGGAGAACAAACGTGAATACGCACGCATCTTTCCCTTTTTGTTGATGAATGAATGTTTTATGCCCCTCCCTGTGTGACGAGAGCAGCAACCAGATGCTGACCGGTGACAGGTTGAGTTCTTTTAACCCCAGAATCAACAGCACCACCTTCACTTCCTCACAATATGATATCACTGTTTTTATAGTGACAAAACTGACGCATAAGACGCAACATTGACGCATTTAGGCCAAACACTCAGCAGAGCATTTCACGCAATTTCCGAGGGGACCCACCTCCCCAGCATTATCTGTTTCCTGTAATCACTGTTCTTTTACACAATATTTTTCCAGGATGTAAAGGAGAGAAATTCGAGTGACAATAGAAATGGTTCATGACAAAGTTTTGGCACGTCAACGGAACATCAAATAAAAGGATCTGACTGAAAGAAAGAATATCAATTACTCAAGCATGAGACATGCTGGAAGTTAAATCTGTGACTTTATTGTGAGAGAAAGGTACGGTCAGGTTTGAGCAGACAAGAATTACAGAGAATGGATGACTATATAGATAAAACACAGGTAGAATACCGCCATATCTAAGAAAGGTGTCTTATGTTGTTTTTTGATGAGAGAAATTAGGGTTACCGGCACTTTTAAAGCCAATGCAAATGTGCAATTCAGAAAAAAAAAGTTTTGCAGTGAAGTTTGAAAACAATTTTATGCATTTCTCGTTCTACTGATGGAAGGTGTAAAATGAATATGGGATAGATAAGCAATTACCATCAATGACAATTATATTTTCCTCCACATTAGATTGTCTGCTTGATATTTAATAGGATTACACAAAAAGCTTTTCACTGATTTCAATGGATTTTGGTCGAAGTGTGAGGCATCGGCCAAGGATGAGGGCATTAAAATTTGGATTCAATTCAGATAAAGGGTCCGATCCCAGAAAATATTTTCTTAACATTCATAGTCATTTCCCCAAATTATGTAAAAGCTACAGAACTAATTGCCACAATACATTCCATTAAATGTGAAGGCTGGGTTCTAAGACAGTTTATTCTCCATTTATTGAATCAATAATGTTTGCCCTTATGCCTCTGTTACATTAGTCATCTTTAGGGGAGGGATGAAGTGACAGAGGAAGTGATCAAGGAACAATATATCTGCTGCTAATTAATTCTCAGTGGTGCTGCAGTTCTCAAAATAACATCCATTTATTAGAATGCTTCTAAATCTGCATGCTTTCTTGTGCCAGCAACTGTTTTTGTGCCGTCATAGTTGCAAATGATGATGACTCTTTTTTCTGACACCATGAGATATAGCACCAGCTCTTTTAAATGTCATTGAAAGCTTTTTAAAGATTATCCATTAAGCCAAATTTTTCACTTGCATTGTTTTTGATCACATTGCCAAGGCCTGTCCTCAGTGAAATAGATTAGACATTGCAGTGCCCTTCGGAAGTGAACAGCCTTCGTCAAAGAAGTTGGAGAGGTGTTTTGGTTCGCCTCTCAATGACATCATCGAGGAGTGCACCCTCGTTAGCAAGAGGGAGGGAGAGCAATTAGCGAGAGCAATTAGCCTTTAAAAGGCTGCCTATCTGGAATGAGCGAGGATGAATAATAGTTCAAATGTCCATTATAAATCCAACACATTGCCATCCAGAGACCCCGCCCCCGGGGAGACTCCTGAGGTAAATGGCTGCAAGGGCGCCTTTGAGCATTGCGTTGAGTCAGGGATGGGAGAGGCTGCAAACTCACACATGCCACATGAACTTCTTTTTCACCAATGTACAAGAGATTTGCATATGATTTAGAAAAAGTGATACCCCTGGGTAACATACATCACTCCCTCGATGCCTTACTCTGACAAATTGGATGACCGGATGTCATCAGAGTGACGTCATCTGGCTTGTGTGTTTGTGGGTGATGAGGGTTAATGTGCATGGTCATTATTGTCCTAGTATTAACCTTCTACGATCACATAAGCTGCTGCAACCCACCAGGTTCATTACCAAAGGACAAAGGTTGGCTGCAATTGTATGTTAGATGATGATGATGCGTGAGTCCGCAAGGAAAGGGTGGGACATGGCTGGGTTTCCCTGACTATCGTTTAAATTTCAGTTTCAACATATGTATATATGCTGTTAAACAATATGTAACATTAATAATAATATTTTTCTCATCGCTCCTTGACAGTTAATCCTTATATTACTTGTCCTGAGTTAAGTCCACCATAAGAGAAGCATCTTTCTCGGCGCTGAAAACATTCCGGTGTTTGAAAATGAGTTGAAACCCATCTACTACATGAAAATGAGTTTACATTTGACTGAAAAGTTTAGAATGATTTATGACCCTGGCTTTATGGGTGCAATAGTGTGTATAAAGAAGAAATGAAAAAGTAGGTAGCGTTTGTGTTTCATGTAGTGTATGCCCAGAAATAATTGCTGCAACCCAATCACATTGCTGCATTCTGATGAGAGGTGAGAAGGAAAAACATAACCTTAATTACAAACTGATGAATGCTGATGCATTCACATCCATCTAGTCAATCTATTGTTCTGTTACTATTAATAACTGTTGCAAAATGCAAATGGAGCACACTGAAGAGCGTCTATTCAACAGTAACTTCACCCCAGATATCTTCAAAAAGGTAGCACAAGAAAAACATCCCAACTGAAATTTCACACGTTTGTAGCTGCAGAAAGTTTTATGGTGTGTTGACTGGAGCATGCCCTCAAATGTCATACTCTACTGTATTTCACACTGTATACGGGCATAAAGAGTGTGACGTTTAACGGGTGCGCTGCTGATGCCAAGCTCTTAGTTCAGTTTAATGATGCTTGGATGGAGTGACTGTGTTTTTGCGAGTCACAGAGGTGTGAACTACTGACTCAAATATCCATTTGCTGCCATTGTATGATGGCAATGCACAAAACCAATGGACATATGTGTACATATCATGAAAAATTGGGTTGTTCTTAAAGGCCATAAACATACATTTTGATGATTAATGTTCTCTAAACTGAAGATATTGTTAATACAATCAAGTGCCAAATGGAAAAATAAAACTATTTTAAAAAGCTTGTTTTGCATCTCTCACAGCCCTGGAGTTCTGCTGCAATAAGTAAATGTCATTCTACTTCATCTCTGTATGTGTGTGTCCACCTCTTGTTTTGTTTTTTTTGGGTGTGGGGGGGGGGGGGGGGGGGGTCTTCACTTCATCAACTTTAAGAGCTCCTCATCAGTCATGAATTGCCTGCTCAGCCAAAAGAGATGGAGGATAAGGCACGTACTATAATCTCATCAAAGATACTCGAATCTCATTTGCAGTGTTGAAGCAAAAATTACAGACATTATCAAAACTGTACGATTTCCTGCCAGCTTGCGTGAAATCATGGCAAAGCAAGTGTATCACCACGAAAAATGAAAATAAAAGATTGAGAGAGTAATAAGTTCCAGTGGCACACACACACACGCACAAATGCACATGCACAAATGTTTGCAGATAGTGGCAATGGTCAGACAACAGATGAAAGTACTGATAAGATTGCAAAGCTGCATGTGTGGGCTGAGTAAATATAATACATGAGGTAGGTGAGTGTAGTTAGAACCTCAGTCGCTCACGTTTGTGTATGATTTGAGAGAGACTCGTGTTTTCAAATCTGCTTCAAACAGATGCAAACCATTATTGCGCAATTGGCACACTGATTACTCCTAAACACACACAAACAGGGCAACACACACAGACACACACACCCACACACACACACACACAGAAAGGCGCTTTGCCAGGTTCAGTTTAGACACCACAGAATCGTATGAACACGCACACTGGAGGCAAGAATTTCTGTGTAGAGGATTTCGTTTGTGACAGCCTCTTTGAAATCCATATGATCACAGAGGGGTTAGTGCGATGAGTCCCATAATAAAAGGAAAAACAAGTGATTGAAGTCATGATAACTGCAGCAGATGTCATAATTGGTCCATCAGAAAATATTTTACTAAAGGAGTCTTTAGGTGGATTGGGATACAAGCGCATCTTGAATATTGAATGATACAGTGATGTTTGTGTCAGAGCTTTGCTGTTTTTTTAATCAATATTTACTGCATAAAAATAATATCTCTTGTGGGGAAAATGTAACAAACAAATTAAGCAAAAAGATTATGCCAGAATTGTCAATTTACATTGAGCCTATTAGTTTTGACTTTTAAGAAAGCAGCATGAGTTAGAAATGAAACCTTTGAATTTCACAAATGAGAGGAAACTTTATTCTCTATTGCTTCACCGCAAGCATTTTGTTTAATGTACCAGATGGCTGATATTTACAGCATTAGAACGGCTCTGATAGCTTCAGGTAAACTGCCAGTCTCGGAAAACTATATGAAATTGACCTTTAAACATCTCTTAGTGGTTGGATGGATGTCATTGTATTTACTCATATGGGGGATCCCCGGCCATCTGGCAACAGAGTGAACTAAATCACTCCATAAGTTGCAGTTCAAACGGTGTTTACCTCAAGTGTCACAGTAGCATCTCTGAGGAAGAATCTTTTTTTGTCAAAGCAACATCTTTAACATTTCCCATGAGATTGATGCAATCTTAACATTTGCCATTACATAAATTGAAACTCTCAGGGCATAAATTAAAGCTGTTGTACTCCGTCTTTAAAAATACAAACACAGCATCTGATTAAATATTTACATCATATACTGTACAAGACTTTTCCCATTCATATCTTCGTTTCCGCTTCGGACCTCTGCGAGGATGAACAAACACAAAAAGTTCTTAAGGGCTGTAACCTCAAGTAGTTTCCTGTGAAAGTCTGATGGTAATTGGTCTTTGAGTTCCACTACTATCACTTTACCGATCCTTGACATGAGGGGCTTATTGTAGCTCCCTGTGAACACTCGAGAAGACTGGGTGTTCTTCAAGTCTGAAAGTGATCAAAGTTTGTCACTTGTATGATGCGTTGCACAAGCAGCAGGACAGTGTGTTTCCGTGCGTGGTAGCTCACCCGCTGGTGATCAAGGGTGAAATCGCTCCGATCTTTAAAGGTGATTGTGGCAAAAGATGAAAAGGGGAATAAAAGAGGTGCACAGGGACCCAGCTAGCAAGAGTACACCCATGACCCTTGGCTGAGCTTTCCTACCAACAACTCGCACCAGCGGAAAAGGAGGAGGGAGAGCGGGGGGGGGGGGGGCTCACAAAAACCTGCAGCAACACTGCAGAGGGAGAGAGTGAAAGAGAGTGGGGAGCCACAGGCAGTGGTAAATAGAAACAGAGGGGAGGGGTGGAAATAGAGAGAGCCAGACAGAGCTCGCAAGCACAATTAAAGGTTCAGATTTACCAAAACATGGCTTAAGCAATTACCTGTGAATAGCCCAGTCAAGGTCATCAGCAATGGGCGAAGAAGCGGTTCCCGAAGGCAAAGCCGCTGCAAATGAATTTAAGCCACTGCATCCGATTGTACAAAAATATACATCTTATTGCGCGTTTCAGGTGCCTCTTTCTTTGGCAAAAGCCCTGTGAGAGTATTCTGAAAGAGGAAGTGTGGAAAGTATTACATCATGGCCCAATGTCCCTGTCTTTCCTCTCAATGGCAAAATGAATGATTTTTCCTTCAGTCCCTAAAAGTCCCTGAGAACTGGTTGTCTACAACGAGCTCTGAGCAGGTCGGACTTTATTCTGCCAGCTTTAAATTGCCTTTCATTTGTTTATTTCATTCAAATCTGCTTTTTCCTCCTGAAATGAGTAACTGTCATGAACTAGTTCATTTATAGATGGGGAACAATATACCAGACTTATCATGCTTGCTCCAACCAGATATACCGTACTAGATTTATTTCCAAATGTTTTCAATTTAGTTTATTTATATGCAGTTTAAGTATTATTATTATATTTTTATTTGTTTGCACATAATCAGTAAACACCAGACTGTTATATTACCAACAAATACATTTGCAAGTTGTGGTTAATCCAATATAAAATTCTGAACAAACCCTTCAATGCATCCACCACATAGCAATGTTGATACAAATTATTGCTCATTTTCTGATGATGAGAAATAATCTCCCCTTCTTGCTTATTTGTAAATGAGCTTTTACCTAAACCTAATCAGTGCCTGGCACAGCACCTGAGGTTATAGTCAAACTGAGAACCACAGTTCGGTGGTCAAATCCATGCATGTGTCTCATTTACAGTAAAGGAGGCTGTTATTATTTCAGAGCGTTTTAAAAGGAGCTCACCTGGCACGCATGTCTCCTGTGAATCTGCATCATTAGAAGAGCACAGATTTCTTGTGATGTTGAAATTATTCCAGATAAATCACTGGATCTGGCTGTGAGCTGGAGCGAAGTTACATATTACAATTCTCTGAATTCTGAATGACCCACAATTCCGAATCTTGATAAAAAAAAATAACCTCTCTGGGTTTACAATACTTCTACAGGTGGTGCATTTTGGCCTTCTCAGGTCACTTAGAAGACATGCGGCTTCATTAATAGAAGATTTTGATCCACCAACAGGTGGTCATGATCCTGCAGACGTGCAGCTGGGCTCCATTATGGTAGGATGGTTCAGTAAATCCGTTAACACGTCATTAAAGCACTCCGACGTTCCCACCTACCGCCCTCTCTCACAACTTACATCTTTCCGTGTTAAAACCTGCCCTTAAAGGCGTCAGAAGTCTGAATTGTTTCCTTGTATCTAAAAATACACACAGAAGCTTGGCTCGGATGTCCAGTAAACTGTCATTATAAGGCTACTGTGAGGTTTCTTAAATACTCATACGCAATAGATATGCCTGAATCTGAAGTTTTTTTGTTGTTGATGGGAAAGTATCTTCATAACTCAGAAGTTTGGTTTTACTACAAAATACTACAAATATATATGTATAGAATGCATAAAAATACACCTTATGTATAACATAGCACCATTAGACAATTCTCCTGGAAAAAAAAACAACATTTAGAGAAGACTTATGAGCAACTGGTGGTACCACCAATGGGGATCATCATGGTAAAGTGGTTTTATAGACTTATAGACTTAAATATTGAAGTAGACATAAAAGAGCTGAGTAAATGCATTATAAATATACCACGTTCATGTAATTGATCAATCGCAAACTTTATATTTTTGACCTGTTTTTCTATTTCTTCTCTTTTTTTTCCTAAGGGAATTGAATGAACCTCGTAGCAGCTTCACTTTTACAATAAACAAAAAGCTTCCCAAGTGTGAAAAGAGACAGGGAGAAAGGAAAAGGGGAAGAAAAAAAGGCCTTTGAATTGGTGATCGATGAGGTGGCTTTATTTGAATCAAAGACTTCTAGAGCTGTTAGGGCTGAGTTTTGGCTCTGCTTTTTGCTCTTTCAGCGGTTGAAGCAAAGCACATGATGTGTCTCGGCCCTCGCTGGAAGCCCACCCCCCCCCCCCCCTGCTGTTGTAAACAAAAAGATCCAAACAATGATATTTCTCTCCGGCTGGCGTAACATTTCAATGGCTATTTTTTCCCCATTCTCCACATGTCCCCCCTTTTTTCCCCCATCCTTTTTGGCATTCATTTTTAATGGTCGCTTTGCTTTGTACCCATTGCCTCATGGTGCCCAAGTTAAAGAAGTTGGGATTCTTTCCCTTGTTTCCCTTTCTGAAGAGATGCGTGCTGGGAATATCTATTCCCACTCATATCAGAGGTCAAGTAAACCTTGCCTTACCAACCGTGTGGTTTCGGCTTTTATTTGTGTGCGTGTGTGTGTTGGGTCTGAGTGATGTGGAACATTTGTGACTCAATCATGCACCAATAATTTAATCAAAGAGGCTAACCAAGTTTTCGTGCAAAAGTTCATTCACTTTGGGCATGTGAAAAAAGGTGTAGGAAAACGTTCCACCTCCAATCATTGATGACGTCTACTAATAACAGCGTGGCTTTGTGGTGGAAAACTAACGGATGTCTTGGCTTGTTAGTCAACGTTCTCACAACAGTAGAACTGTATCGCTTTTTTTTGTTGTCTCAGCCCACATATTATTACGTTTCAGACACAGCACTGGGCACACCTGACAGAGAGGAGGTGGGTTTTTTTGGGGGGGGGGGTTTAAGTAAGCGTTTGTATAAATGCTGCAGGTGTGTGTTGCAAAAAAAGAATTTGCTCAGATTATACTCTAGTTTATCAAGTCTATGCATCACACCCATTCATGTTTCAACAGGATTTTGATTGGGCAAGTACACCCTGCTGAAGTGCCTTAACTAATATGCAAAATCTCTTAACAATACTGTGATTGGCTCAGATGGCTCTGTGAAGAGGCCAAGAAAAATATATATTGTAATCAAGATTGTGCCTCACGATGCCTTGGCCCATACTGTTGCACGAGTCTGTGAAAACAGCTCATGTCAACCATTAATGAAAAAAAAAAAGCCTTATCCATATATGAGGCAATGCCACCGTGAACGTGTGTGATCTGTGACACTCCTCTTCCCACCTCACAAGAGGTGCTTCACACACGGCAAAGAGTCTTTTAAAGTCGTGATTCCTCAAGACCTCACTTCCTGCCAAGTGTTTCCCTCTGATTACGCACTGCAGAGGATGTGCGCTCGCATGTCGGGTGATTCAACCGCTTTAACAGCTACAATTCACGTTTCTGCCGATGGCATCGCTCCAAACATCCTTCCTTGGCGTAATGAATTCAGGTAAATCAATCTTAATCACAGGCTCTTTCATTTTGAACTGTAAATGATCTAGGCAGTCCCCAGACCTTCCTTTTCCTGCAATGATAAAAGGACGTGATGCAATTAGAATACAGTGATTCGGTGAGTGCGTCAGCAGACACCGCAGATATCATAATGTCACAATAACCTCGGTTTGGGGGTTTCAGAGAGGGAGTGGATTGTCATGGGGAAATTTTCTCACTCTTGATTTCAATGCGTTTTGCCAGGCTCACCTTTGCTGTGTGTGTGTGTGTGTGTGTGTGCCCATGTGAACAGATACTCACACACAGCTGATGACTTGGTGAAGGCAGTTTCGTCCTGAGCCTGGGCCTTTCAGACCTGGTACATCCTGAGTGATCAGCGAATACAGGATACATCATATAAGATCTGTTCACTCGGACCACATTCAGAGGTGGTGCGTGTGTGTGTGTGGTTCCTTAATGTGACTGCTCATAAGTGTTTTTATTTATTTGATGGTAAGAAATCTTAGTAACATTTTTCTAACCTTTCTGCCTAATTATATCTTGTAATAAACAGGGAAAGACACATCTGGCAGATTTCATTCTCATATGACGAAATAAAGTCGTATAATGAGTCATTAAATCTGCATTTTTGTGGTATGTCTAAAAAAAAAAATCATTCTAATCAAAATGAGATCCCGCAGAACACAGTGTGTCTTTAATAGTTTTCTCTGGTGCCATTTAATAGCTTTTGTGTGGAACATTAAATCTCTTTATTTACCCAACAGTATCCCTTTGTTCTTTTATTTTTAAGCAGGTAATTCAACTTTTGCCCTCATCAGTGGATTTCAAATTTATGTTTGAATAAATGTAAAAAACAGAACAAAAACTGATTCACTATATCTAGAAATGAAAAGCATTTGTAGGCCATGCAAAGATGCATCAAATATCATATATAAGGTGTCACAAATATCATTTTGACACCTCATTGGTCAAAAATGTTTCGGCCTATAGGACATTTACCTGCAGAGGGATTGTCTAGCTTCAGCTCTGTTCAGAAACTTAACCCAGTCATCTATGTAGGACCAAGCTACTGTAAAACTTTAGCGCATGAGTGGAAAATGAGACCTTTATCATGTAACGGAGACCACAAGAGCTGCATAGGTATTAAACTTTCCCATTAAAAGTTTATTGAGTTATTTCAGTTGCAACATTGCACTACCCAGGCCATTAAGGGCCCCCCAAAATAGAAAGCAGTGCAGTAGTTTTAATATGGGATCTCACAATGAAATCAGCTCCCTAATGCTGCAAAGTGCGCAGGAGGTAAATGCTCACAAGGAATCCTTGGGATGTATCACTGTATGAAGGGGTTTCCTTTAGTTCAGGGAGCCTGCCCATTTGTTGCTTGGTTTGTTTGGTTTTGCATGCAGTGTCTCTCTCACACTGCTAAGATATAGGACCACCGATACCCTATATCGCATTCCTAAGACTGACATCAGAAAGCTGTCAATTATCACACGAGGGGATTTCGCAAGGGCGTAATTGTAATCTCCATAAATAGATGGTTATCCCTGGTCATCTTTTGCTCGTTGACTTCTTATCCTAAAGCTTTTATGAGGACTAGGTGAGAGGATAATTCCAATTACAGTTACAATCGATACTGAATTGTCTTAGTATCTTATTTTATCTTATCTTGTTCAAGTAAACACTGAATATAAAAAGTTCCTATCTAATACAGTGCACAACTACCTTATTTTTTGCTGCTGATGCCCAAGCAACTGCTCATTTTCCCAGGGCAGTAATGGAAAAGCCTTTAGGTTTTGGCAGTTAAGGTGGAAAGCTGGACAAATGTTGACTTCATAATAAACAAAGAGGCTCCAGGTTAATGAGAACAGTGGGTGGGGTTGTAGATTTGGCGTGGGCGGTTGAGAGGATAGTACCAGATCATGTTTCTAGATCAGGAACTCTGTGAAATCGGAACAGAAGAGAGGTGGGCGATTATTAAATATACTTTGTGAAGAAGCTATCCTCTATTGCAATAATTGAAAATGTACCAGTTAAAAAAGCAAGAGTTGGACCAATACCCCACTTTTTTTTCTGAAGTTAGCAGTTAACTTTAAACTTGGAGTTTGGTTCTCAAGCAATGAGAATATCAGTTAGGGTAAAAGTCAACTTAGAGCATAGTGAGTAAGCTTATATTCATGTCACCCCAAGAATCCTAAGTGCACTTTAGGGTTATGGAACCATTTGGTCTTCTGTTGGGGAAAAAGGTACTTGTTAACATGTTTGCTCCACCTTTTAATCAAATGTTGACTCCTTAGTAAAGCCACCAATTTCACAAGTAGAAGCCACTCATTAAACCTTAATATATCTTGAATATATTTATATATATATATTTATATATATATAGCAGAAGGTGCCAGTTTTCCATCACACTGTGGCGGCTCAACTGTTGCAGCCTTTAGTGGTTTGGTGATTATCTTTTCCTCTAATATAAAACTCTTTTTAAAGGGTTGAGGGTGCGTGGGAGAGAAGGATGCAATTCTCTCATCTTTAGTATACAAATAGATTCATGAACATGTCTGTTAAATAGCTAAGCAAGCATTTTTATAGATTTTGTCAAATGGAATAAATATTCATGCATTTCTGATGATACAAGCCCATCATCATTTTTGTCCTTTGGCCATAACACATAAAATACACTGATAGATGTATTTATTTAGTCCTGTTGGATTTTAATATATAGTTTTCACAAATGTACTAAAGTTTTTCCAATAGATTTCACAAGCGCTGGCAAAGTTTTGATGATGTTTCTCATCAAGCTTACATAACCTGCAGCTGTTGATCAACTCCTGAATAACGATGATTTCAGCACTCTGGAAAGGAAGCACCGCTCTGTAATTATAGAGCAGTTCTCCATGTCCTCTGTCTGAACCTCCACAACAGTCCCCACCACCGAATAGCAGATCAGAGGCTCTGTCAAATGGTAACCAAGTAATGTGGGTTTTCAATTTGCTCAGCCTCGCCAAACGGAAATGATTCCCTCTCACCTGACTGCTTTGAAATCTACTTTAATCTATCAAACTTGGGGTCCAAAAGGAAACAGGTATACTTTCTAGATTGGAGTGTCCCCCACTGTGTACAAAAGTCTTTTTAAAGTACGAGCTGGCAGCATGAATTCCCAAGAGCAAACATTTGTTTGACATCATCAATTTGAAATGGCTTAAAATGATTTTGGGAAGCCGGGGATATGGAAAATAACTCAAGGTTAGCTGCGTCGGTTTCCAATTTCAGTGGCCTCTTTCCAACGCTGATATTCCATAATATATTATGCTTTTGAATTAAATGTATTTCGGATAATTGGATTAAATCCAAAGCGTAATTCACTTACAATGCTGTTGTTTTGTTGCTACCCGGTACTTGTTGCAGTGTCCTCCGGCCAAATGTCAGGCTGAAGTGGAGCGGAGTGTAGGAGTGTGTCCGTTCTGGCAGGGATCCTCAGACATCCGGCGCAATGGCAGCACAGCAGGATGAAAGTCAACCCAGTTGGGCAGACAGTCACACACAAACAGTAAGCCATTACTGCAGTGCTATTACTTAACCTTGCCTCTCGGATTTTCTCCCATTTCTCACGCTTTCTTCTGCAGTGGTCCAGGTCATGATTTTATGGCAACAGGACCAGATGGAGGACATTTTTTTTAAAGTGCATATTGTTAAATCGGCATAAAGACTGCTGTTGCACAAACAATTACACACCGAGAATTCAAATCCAAAAAACCAATGGAGACACAACTAGATAAATAATTACTCTCCGACATTGCACTCCAGCAGTGCCCATTCTAAAATGTGCACGGCAGCGGCAACCTCAACCCCTGCTGCAGTGCCTTGGCTGCATCTATGGTGTCTGCACTGCCTTCATGTTTACAATGAAAGTGGTATTTCATTAATGTCTTTATACTTTACTCCAGAGAAACAACAGTGAAAAACAACACACACCTCGTGGACACGCTCACACACATAACTAGAGTATTTATAAAACAGATGGATTTAATTAGTGGATGCATATGTCAATAGTAGTATTATAATGACACTATTATTTAGTGGCAAATGTGCACACCCTTTCGACTCCAGATAAGTGAAGAAGAGTTTGATTGTTGAATCAACTTGTTTCTTCTTTGCTGTTACCCTACTGCAGGTTGGTTGTACCTTGTGTGTGTTATAGTTACACTGTCCCCACCATTTCCGGTGGCCTTGCTCTATTTCAACAGAGCCCCAAATATGCACAAGAAACTGCTTGCTTTTCTATTCCTAATGTCTTGATATTGTGTGTTTTACACAATCAAATTACACACAAATCAAGAAATGACTTTCTGTGGCTCTCAGTAACTCACATGCCCAGTTTGACGCAAACCAGACAAATCATTTTGACAACGGGCGAATTACAGAGGGGCAGCAATATCTCGAGTTTTAGTGTGAGGAGTGAGGGACATTTCTGCATTCTCCCAATGTCATTAATAATCGGTCGGTGTGTTGGGAGATTAAAATAATTAACAAAGTTACATGCCTCATGCGTAAACACACGCCATCTCTCCCAATAGATGCAATGCACTAATGCACTAATCACTTCTGCTCCTGCGAGATCACTGCATGTAATCTAATTAATAGTTTCCTTCTTAATGATGCAAGCCCATTATTTCACCCACCTGCATCTCATCCACTATTGATCAAAATAATTTTTATGACACACTCTGCAGACTTCAGGAAGGAAGGAGGTTAGGAGATACATAGATGTATGTACACTATAGATCCGGGTTCATCCCATCAGTAGCACACGGCAGCTGCAGCACTTAGTCACTACTCTAACAGTTAAAACAAAGCTAAAAAAAAAAAAAAAACAGTGAAAATGGATTTGCAGGCATGGCTTTTTCCCAGGAAGGGAAAAGCGGGATCTGCTTTGAACTACTGTTAAACTCAAATCCCCCACTGATATAATTGGTCATAGTTGGAGCAGAGACTTGCCCCTCTATAGGGCACGGCCAATCGTAGGCACAGATCAATCAAAGTTGCTGAACACAGGCTCTTTCAGCACCAGTCCCACCCTGAACATGAATGGCCTTGGCTGCAGTACTCCCCCTGCACACACACCCATACGCACAGTCCTGAAAACATGTGGCTCCTGAAGTGGGAAAAAAAGAAGATTCTCCAATGGCGAATATTTGTAGCTGCTAACCAACCCACCAAATTTATGAAAGATAAATCAATCAGAGATGTGTCTTGCTTATGGCTGATCGAACATTCCTCTACCATGCATAGTCCTTTTGTAACTCCTTACCCCTAATAAATAAGCATATTGAAATTCTTCACTAGAAGCTCATCTTTATTTATTTATCAAAGAAATTCCAGTCGGAAGATCAACAACTTATTCATAATTCACAATGTGTAGAATTAAGTTCTTTTCTGTTATTTATTTTGCAGTGAGTCGTGGGAATCTTCTGTATTGTACACACTTGAACCCAGAAGCATTACTTCTGCACGTGAATAATACTGTCTTTCCACACTTTTGTTCCATGCATGTCTCTCAGTGATCAGCTCCTGTCATTCTTAATCATCTGCTCTCTTACTCCCCTTTCCTTTCTTTCACTCTAGTCCTTCATCCTTGCCTCTTCCAACTCTAATTATTATCTCAGTCTGTCTCTCTTTCCTTTCCCCTTCCTCACCACCTTTCCCACACACTGCAGGCGTGGTTGTATCGACATCCAATGCAGAATTACTGAGCAAACATCTCTGATTACCATCGTCTCCGTAGCCATGCTCCTTACCAAGTTTTACAAAGCGGCCTCTTTGAAGTTGTCAGTGAAGAATTACAATGCTTTTTCTCTGACCCGAGAAACAGGTTGGTTTACCATCTTCACACAAGTATTGAATGGGAGTACTGGACTGCAGTCAGTCCTCCTGCTTCTTATTTCTGAGATCAAAAACCTCAATCAAGCATAATGTGAAAGCACTCAGAAGGCTTCAGAATGGCAAATGAACTGAATTCCAAATACAATCTATGATCGCTATTCAATCTGATTAAAATGGCAACATCAGTGACTAGAGCAGATGCTGAAGAATAATTTGATGCTCCGGCATAAAAGCCAAAGAATATATGACCCTTTATCCACAAAGTCAATGCGGGACGATACATTTTTATTTTAGGTGGGTCAGGAAAACAACTTGGACTTAGATGAAGGTTTCTATTAAACTGAGTTGTACTATTGGGACCATGTTAAGAGAATAAGTCAACTCTGTTGTTTTTAAATGTGTTACATAAATAAAGAGGATTGGATTGGATGCTGAATATGAAGCAGCTTCTTTGTGTGAGCGAAAAAGCTAGTCCAATAGAGCTGTTTGCTGGTGATTAGCCAGAGTTTGCCGACTAACTGTCAGACAAATAAGCTGCATTGATGTCTTGAATTGAAAACTAAGCTCATCACGTTCCTGACGAATGATTAAAATTCATCATTTGCATAAAACTTGAGTGTAAAATAACCCACCCACACATGACTTACTCATCTCCTACTGCCTATAAAGATTTCCTCTTCCTCCTTCCTCTCCAACCACCTCCTTTTCTTTTTTTCCAATCTTACAAACACATACATCCGACCACCTTTACAATTACAGACGTCTGCTCATTTTGCCTTGGGATGTTTTGGTAGTTTATGAGCCAGATACTGCACCTTAGAACAAGCAATTTGATACAGTCATGAGAAGAAGAGAAGAAACAGTAAACCATAAAATGCTAATCCACCTTGTATCGGTATTGCAGAGCTTTCTCCCTCGGGGTAAATGGTCATTTTGTATATTTTCTCTTTTAGGAATATTGCCGTTGTGCAACCGCGATGGCACGATTTAGTTTTTATGACGTTGCAGCGAGACAAAAAAAACAACCCTTAGGGAGCTAAAGTGAAGTGTTTATTCGCTGAACGTTTTTACCTGTAACATGATCAGATATTGGTAGTTGGGGGAGTTACAGTTGTAGTAAAACTGTGTTCCCTGTAATACCAGGTATTGATATACCAGTCTTGATATACTGTATATTGGTTTAAAACCCAAGGCAATTCATCTCCAGCTGCTCTGAAGTACTGCTAGAAAGAAGAAATACTTGCATGAGAGGTTGTCTGGTTTGTATCACTCTCCACCTGACCCATCGGCACCATCAGACAAGAACACAATGGAATATGTTAATTAACAATCGATGCGCTACGAGCGGGATGTGATGACAAAATTCCCATTTGAAACATTAAAGACCTTACAGATGGAAAGACGTTTGCGTCATCTTTGAAAGTAAATAAATAAATCATGACATCTATTCCAGTTTTATTTCTGCCTCTTTATGATGACATTTTCCAACAACGTCAACTGAGCCGAGGTTATGGACCATGTAAGAGAGCAAAAAAATAACAATTTCAATCATGTTAGAGCCATCATGTGCCCCTCTGGCCCTGTTTGATGTCTCCTCCTAACAAAGGGACAGACCCCCCTCCACACAGAACAGAACAAAGACGCGCAACACTTTCCATATAAATGTGGAGTGGAAAGAGCATTAAAACCAGAGTAAGAGTGAGCAGATGTGCCTGGCACAGAGATGACACCACGTAGCTCGTCTCGAAAAAGCCACATGTGTCTGATGTCGGAGACGCGCAAAATGTCTATCGTCATCCAGGAAGCGGAGAGGAAGGCCCCGTGGTGCTGAAACTGTTGGGTGGGATGTCATTTGTTTTCTGTTGGTGCGTCATCAGCAGTGCCGCTCCTGCCATCTTCTGGACCTCAGTGGAACAGAAAAGACAGAAGTCAACAGCCCATGTGAGTGAATTCAACGGACTTCGCCCTACACAACTATGTGAAAATTGCACTGAGAATTTCTGTCCGGCCTAATATGGACAGCAATATTCTTTAGTATCAGCACAGCATGTTTTTAATGAAAGTTTTCAAAACTGTCAGGAGTAAAGCGGTCACTACAAAATGAAATGCTAGCAGCAAATACGTTTAAAAAGAAAAATATGTAGATAAATTATTAATTTAAATAAATATAACTGTCTTCAATCATAGCCTGCAAGGATCACATACGTTTCTTGAAGAAAAGGAAGTTAAACCAACCAGTGGTCACATTATGGTAATCAATGTATTCATCAAAAGCTTACGGGAACAATCTGCAATCATAGACAAACAATTGGCAATAAATGATTTATCTCTGATGGAGGAGGATGTGAAAATAAAAACATGTCTCTGTACTGACTGAATGTATTTGCCATGATAACATGATTTAAGTGAGAAGATTTGTTGTTGTTGTTGTTTAGGTGAATAAATAAAACAAACCATCATCTCTTTTATGTGGTGACAACCAATCATCAAAGTGTTGTATTTGATGACCTGGGAATGAAATGAAAAAAAAAACTCTAAGGTTAGGCAGAAGAGATTTCCAATTTCATCAAGACTAATCTAGAAAATGGTTGTTAAATAAAATGATTTTAAATTATACAGTAAGTTGAAAAGCATCAGAGGGATTTGTGATTTTGCAGAATCAAGACCACATCCTGGTTTTTGACTGACCCATATTCTCTAGAGCCAGGAAACTTGTCTTCACCAGCGCCACCTCCACAAGCAGCCTCATCCAACACAGGTTAACCGTTGATCATGATCATGATCCAACGCGACCCCATGTTAATTCCCTAGTGAAAGCCACCCAGTCAGTCCAGTGAAAGCCTTAAAACCTCAAGGTTTATATGAACAAGCTCCACTGGCAACCCAGGAACTAGTGCCGGCAATAACAGACATCAGGAAAAAAAGGGTTTAGACCAAAGAGAGCGCCGTGAGCAGAGACTCACCTCACTCACCCCATCGGTTTCTTTCCCTGCAGGTTTTGGGAGAACGTCAAATGATGAGTCGGGTGGTGTAACCTGCTGTCTATTTATCCTAGAGGTCATTTACTACATTGGGCCTGGGTTTTGGGGCCAGGGAAGGAAGAGGGGAAACCTAAGATGCAGGAACTAAATTGGTAGAAATTGTAAAGCCTCCAACTTGCCTCTTGGCCCTAATGCCTTTTTCAAGTGCTCCACAAACTGAGCTCCAAGATGCGTGGACAGCTTGCCTGTGAAATAATATTTCAACAGTGGTTACAGACGCAAAACCGGCGCCATCTCTCAGCTTGGGTTGTTCCCACCAAAGTGCAGCATAAGGGATTTTCATTTTATTTCTGGGAAGATGTTATTCTTTGCTATGTAGCCATGGTGGCCACTGAGGAAAGGTTAAAAACAGACATCGGTGCTACCAGACTGTACGCATGAGCCTGGAACTGATCGACTGAAGTTACACAAACGCATACAAAAACACACCTTATGCTAATGATGCTTTATTTGCCCTCATGCTGCAGTCATTTTGTTCAGCCATCTCACCAAAATGATTTCTAAGTCGGAGATCAATGCCTCAGAGATGTCTGTGTGAAGGTTAAATTGCTCTTCTTCGCAGCTAAACTCTCTCCAAGATGACATTGACCATCTCATTTTCATTTAAATGGCTCCGTTGAATCCACAGGCTCAATAAAAGCCAATGAGCTGATGCAAAGAGGAAAACATCCTTTCTGTCTTATGCAAACAGCATATGGTTCGCTCGATGCGGCTGCACATGGCCGCGCTCTTTCTTCATTTGCTCCTTTGTATCTCTCCAAATTTCTTTTGTCAACACTTTCTGTCACTATTAATGACATTTAATGAAGCCATAAACTCAAAATCAAAACCTTTGAAACATAATCTACTGCAGGAATCAGATATTTCCAGAACGTTAATGAATCCTCAACCATCAACGGTGACTGAATGTTTTTTCGGGCCCCAAATGATAAAGTAATAATGTCAGCCACTGATGCCATGCTTAAACTGTCACTATGTTGCAGATGCTTAGTTTTAGATACCCCTTCCCTGTGGAAAAGTAAAATCAATGCAGTGTTACAAACATCTGTCACACTGCAAAAAATACAAAAGCCTTTGTAAGCTTCTGTCATGTATAGTGCATCATTATAAAGTGATGCTTCATATTTATGCATGCATCTTTGTGCATATTTATTTCTGTGCTGTTTGTGTACATGGATGAGGACTGCTATAGGTTTGAGTCCCCGTGCTTATCAAATCCTCAGAACTTTTATTGCAGGTTAGATTGATGCTTGTCACCTGCTTCACACCAAAGAGTCTCTGCCTGGCAGGAAGATCTGTAAGACTGTTAACTTGTCTTTGTGTCTAACTCTGTTTCTGATCATCAGAGATGATACAGCAACTTCACTTAGCTCCGTATTATGTCAATGAGCGCACCATGACCACTAGGTGGCGATATTGTGATGGATAAAAATGCCTTTTTGATCATCTTGATTCTTCTGCCGAGTCTGTACCAACCCATGATCTACACAACCACAGCATCATTTAACACTTGTGCAAGAGAGCTAACTTCACTGTGTCCTCATAACTCTTACATCAGGATTAAAGTTTCTGCTGCTCAGTCATCATCAAAGTCCATCACATGGAGGTTTCTGCACAACTGCAGCGCATCGGCGCCCTCTACAGCATGAATCAAGCGATTATATCTGCACCATAACGATGCTTCATGTCCAAATCTCTGAAACCTGCATTTTCTTACCAAGAAGCTGCATCACAGTAAAAAAGCCATCCCAGAAAAATACCATACAAATAAAGCTTTTATTTACAGTCCGCTAAAAAGTTAGTCTGATCATGTTTAGCATTCAACTTTGCACTTTAAAATTGTACCTGTACCCAAAAAAGAAGAATTTAAGGAGTAGAATTGAATGACAATATTATAAAACATAAAAAATAAGCATCTTTTTACTCGACACTGCTTTCCTCTCGAATGTTCAGTTTATGACAAACTAGAACATCAAATGTCACCCGAGATCCTTCAACACACAAAAAAACAGTCAAATGTGAAATGACAGCAAGTTAGTAAAGACAAAGTAAAAAATAATACATCAAAACATTCCTGGTAATGTACATATTATTCTCCAATTATACAGTGCCTTTCACAGGGCTGAAGGATAATTATGTTCAAGAGGCAGCGTGATTCTGTCATTTCAGTCTCCATCTGAGGATTCACTGGAGCTGTGTGATGAAGAGGAAGATGCTTCATGTTTCTTCTTCCGTTTCTTCCCATGGTCCTTTTTATTCTTTTTGCTTTTCTTCTTGTGGCTTTTTAGTTTCCTTTTCTTCCTACTCTCCTCCTCATCAGATGAGCTGGACCTGCTTTGTTTCTTCTTCTTCTTCTTCTTTCTGGCCTCACCATCACTTGACGAAGCTGATCTGTGCAGTAAATAAACAGAAATACTCAGAGGTCATGGTGCTGCAAAATAGTAAATGGTCTAACTTTTTTGGAACATTTGACCTTATTACCAGCAATAAAAATCAAGTTCTATGTCATGCATCGGCATGACATAGCAGTGTACACGTATTGGGTTAAATCTGGTACATTCAGTGACTTTCATTAACACTCAGCAATCTTGCTACTCTTACAAACCTCTTTCTTGAACTTCTGTCGCTGCTCTTTTTCGTTTTCTGTCTCTTTTTTCGATTGTCATCATGAGAACCTGCAGATTTGAGGACAGAAATGTTGCAACATTGTAAATTAAATGCACCCCGTCTTGAGAGAGAAACATTATGCACGGCTGTGTTTGAAGATAATATCTCATTACTACAGACTACCAACTGAGCATACTTTGAAAAATGAGAGACCTGTCCTGTTTAACTCCGCCCAACAGATGCGTGAGAACAGAGAAATCGTGTCATGCAATAGCAGCCCGCAGGAGAACCAGTCGCATCCACCTTCGTCCTCTGATCACTCACACACAGATACACGCTTGTGTTTTTTTCACAATTTAGGAATTGCCATATTGCCTTTCATTTATGATGTCATCAGTTTACACTCAACAAAAATGGAATTAATACGTTACCCCTACGTTGTCCCAGCTTCTCACTCGGCTGGACTGCATCCAATTCGTCCTCGCTCTCGGTGCTGGTGCTGCTTACATCCAGAACAATGTCTTTCTGGGGGTCAACTCTGACAAAGTTGCGGCACTCGTACGTCAAGTGGCCGGCTGTAAAAAAAAAATACTATGACTCACTATTAGGTTTCATTGCAGAGCTGCGTGTTTCACATTTGAATTTGCCGGCACAAAACCACTGAGTAGACCACAGTATGTACGTCTGCACAGCTGCGTGTCACACAGGATGATCAGTAATACTGGAGCTCAATGCGGCAAAGACAAAGGAACTGGCGGTGGACTTCAAGAGGACAACGCCTCCTACGACCCCTGTTTCCATCCAGGGGGGGGTCAACGTGGACTCAGTGGAGGGCTATAAATATCTGGGAGTACACAGACAATAAACTGGACTGGGCTCGGAACACCGACAGCCTTTATAAGACAGGCCAGCCTCCATTTCCTGAGGAGGCTCAGGTCTTTCAACATCTGCCGGACGATGCTGATGATGTTCTGCGAATCTGTGGCCACTTCACTTACGATATCCACATTTCTTGCAACCAGCTCTGATGTTATCCTTATTAGGTCCTGTGAGATAATGAGAATATATTTTAGTGTCTGCAGCAGGAGGAACTTAGCCTGTAAACATGACTGTGTTACCTCAATACATTGTTTACGTATATTTTATAAAGCTAGCCCCCCTTAAATTCCACATTATAAACATGACTGTACATTTTATATCAAAACAGAACTTTCCAATGAGTGGCGACATTTCTTTACTCAGTTTGCCACGATGGACGTTTTACACGGAGGGACCTTAAACTAACCATCCCAGGTTAAGTAATGCTGTGTTGATAGGGTTTAATACCGGCGCGAGTAAAATACATAAATGAATAAATGATGCAACTTAGTCGATTATGGAGAAGCAACCGGATTCTAGATGAAAACGGGTCGTCGTTCGGCATAATTAATGCCGTTTAATCCGTTCGATGTAATCAGACAAGCTAACGCTAAAGTCAGTCGCGTTTGCGTCTCCCAGATTGCCACTCCGAGTGTGACTTACTGCGAATTTGAAAATGTTAATTTATTTACAAATATATATTTATTACCAACCTGGATCTGCCATTGTAGCGTCCAACCTAAAGTGTATAAAACATTTACTAAACTTAATACCGCGTGAATTAACCTAAAGTCCTTCTTCAAAATGTAGTCGTCCGGAAACAGTTGAACTTAGTTCCGCTTTCTTCTTCTGTCCCCTTGCTTGGCGATAGAAAACCAAATTACGGTCCCACTACCGCCATCTACTGGGTTGGTGTTTGAACCAATACACTTTACCTCTAAATTCTTTGACAGCCTTATAAGTAAAGTAAAGTAAAACAACAAATTTAAGAAAGCAGTCACATTTATTAATTTCAATTTCTACGTTGAATTTGTACTTTGCACCATTATCTGAGCAATTACGGGGTTAATTGCAAATGGTGTTAAGGAGGAATATATATGTAAAGGGTAGAATATCTACTATTTTATGTTTGATCTTATGTAAAATACTAAAAACATTTATGAATATTATAACAATTATAACAGTGTAAGAGGGTTTAATAATTTTATAATTTGAGGCAATAGTTGTGTTCCAGTTCTCATGCAGTATGTTTATTGACGCAGTACGTTTTATATTACCAATGAATATTATAGAATACAATTTGTCATAGAAAGTTTAAATAATTACATAGTTTGAAATCTCCTTTTTATGCTCTTCCTGCTTCACCGTGATTCTGAGTAATTGCATACATCAAGTTACAGTTTTAATAAAAACACAAATAATTTTTCAAATACATTATTTTGCCTCATGCTTGATTGCTTTCCCAGTAGATCCAGTTGTGGCTCTTTGCTAAGGGTTGATTGAAGGCAGCCAGATTTAGACTGGCATGCATATGGAAAATGTTGACAGACGCAAAGCCCCCAGACATGCCCTCATCATCATCTGTGACTGAAACACAAATGCATGCACGTGCACCCACACACACGCACATGCACACAAACACACACTGTCTTTGTGACTATTGTTCCAGAATCAATACAGTAATTGTATTTACTGTATTTAGAATGAAAAGGAAACCACACTTTTTATAGGGTTTTTTCTCAGGTAAACATCTGAGGCATGAAAAAACTGAGAACATTCATGAACTTTTCACAGCATTTTCTCCATTATCCTTTCATTTTGCACATGACAGGCATTTCTTTTATTTGACTCAAGTGATGGGATTGAAGAAGAATGGAATTAATTCCTCTGATATACATAAAAGGAAATTTTAGACTGTCAATCATAACACATTCATTCAAAGATCAAGATGC
This sequence comes from Brachionichthys hirsutus, assembly GCF_040956055.1. Lineage (NCBI taxonomy): Eukaryota > Metazoa > Chordata > Actinopteri > Lophiiformes > Brachionichthyidae > Brachionichthys > Brachionichthys hirsutus. Next base: position 6,707,828 of record NC_090905.1, read on the forward strand.
ATTCAAGGGGAAAGTGCAGGAAGAATGAGGCTCATCAGAAGGAGAAGCAGGCTTGGGTGGATGAAAGCGACATTGCTGGGTGGAGGCAGGTTGCAATTCTTATATGGTTCCAGGCAAGCAGCAAAAGCCATGACGTGGGCAATGTAGCTCTGCTCCTGCACCCCGTGGAAAAGGTGTGACATTGGTCCTTTGGCAAAGATTGCTACATCCTCTATACCATGGGTCTCTGAATCAATAAGGACAGGAGCCTGCTGACGGTAGTCATTGCTTGCTGAGGACCAAGAGGATAAAATAGCATTGTGTCAGCTCGATCAGGGATGTCTGGCACATAGATATATTTTATACAGAGGGTCTGAAAAGACTAGAAGGATCTTGAAGACGATTAAATTCAATATAAAAAATGTGCGTGCATGTGTGAGTGTGTGTGTGTGTGGTTTCAGTCTTTCTTTGTGCCACTGCAGGAGATACCCTCTAAAACCACTAGATAGAGCTAGTTCAGTAACAATGTACACTTACATGAAATTGTCTCATTCACGTCTGGTCGAGTCCCATTGACAATATTGTACCCCGGTCCATTCCCATACACAGCAATGGTGAAACGCTTGTTGTCGTCAGCTATTGAGCGAGACACCCCTGTAAATCATAAGGAAAATAAGTATCTACAGGTTTCTTCAAATTCGGGACTCCACATGATATTCTCTTTTTAGCATCAAATGTCTCCTGGCTCAGCTTTTTTGTGAAATTCTAAATGTGCATTTCACCCAGAACAGGATTTCCTCTTGCAGAGTGTCCTCCAAATGCGAAGACGTGGGAATGATCAGCGGTGACTATAGACAGGGTTTCCTGTTCACTGGTGAGTTCAGCTGCTCGCCCAATTGCTCGGTCAAATTCAACCGTCTCATAGAGAGCTCTTTTGGCCCGATTGCCATGATGTCCATGATCAATTCTCCCCCTTGATGTCCAAGAGAATATACTTGATAAGAGCAGTATATCCCTCAAATTAATATTTGATGATCAATTTGTTAGTACAAGTAGCAGTTGCTTCAATCAAGTTTTCAACTTTTATTTTGATTATAATGTAAAAGAAGAAAATAATGACACTTATCTTCCACAAAGAGGAAATATCCTTTTGGATTTTTGCTGAGAATCTGAATAGCTTTCTCCACCATTTCTGTAAGGGAGGGGTCCATGGATGGATCACGCTCCAACTCGTAGCGGCAGTCCTTGGGTTCAAAGAGACCTAAACGCAGGGAGAAACAGCAGCCTTAGTCCTACAACATATGAAACGCATGTCTATGTCGATATCCATATGCACTTTCTGCAAGGCAAAAACATAATAAAGTGTCTGTTTGAATATTGCTCTAAATTGTAAACTGACACTGTAAGAGAGAACGGATTCTATGATTACACTTTGTCCAGATTTACAATCTGTTGTTTTGTGACTTTGCTTGGTGCATGAGGTCATGGTGTTCTTGAACCGTTTGAACAATAGGGGGAAAAAGTTATTATTCTTACCCATCAGAAAGTTTGTATTTTCAGGATTAACAGCATCAAAATCAGCTTTGTTCCAAACGTATTTAGCATTCTGTGAGCAAAATAGCAAAAATATTTTTCACGTTTAAAAAAATATATATTTCAGAAGATGCAGGAAAAATCAGATGAGCACAAATGTAAAATCTTTTTTTTTTTATTACCTTTTTGTTCTTTAGCCACTCCAGAACAAGATTTTGTCCATCATTTCGTTCTCCTCTATTAGTTGGATACTCTGGGTCTTGCATGTCGCTAGAAAACATATACCGACGACCACCACCAAGAATGACCTGGATCAAGATATAAAAAAAAATATATTTCACACTGCCTATGTATTGAGATTTAGCAAATCTGCCTTATGTCTGATCAGGAGTGATTGTATTCTGCTCATTTGCTTGCACTGCATGTGCACAAAACACTTCCTAGAGATCATCTACAGGGAATTTATAAGTTCAGTTCAAGAAAACTAGAGTGCTGTTTAATGTTTTGCTTCAATTATACCACTATACAAAGGCTTACGTTTATCTCTACGTTGTGAATCAGTTGGTAAGCAATGTCTCGGCAGCCGTTTTGGACGGCCTCAGTCGTGAGGTCAGAGTCAGCATACCAGCCTCGGTTGGCAGAGTGAGCGTAGGCTGCACTGGGAGAGGCGTGTTGAACTCTTGTTGTGGTGACAATTCCGACTGATTTTCCTAAAACACACAAAGCAGTTCAGGTCATAACAGGGCACCTTTTAATATGTTAGGATAGTTTAAATAATATCTACCACAAAAAAGAGTAAAAGTGCAAAGATACACTTGTTTCTCAGAGAATACACATCACATCGATACAATGTTGGAGTAGATGTACGCCATGTCAAAATGAAATGAACACAAACTAAAGTTGGGTGGAGCCGAGCCTATACCTGCTTCTTTGGCACGTTTCAAAACTGATGTGACCTCATTCCCATAGGTGGCGCTGCAGTTGTACCTTGGGCAGGCAGCGGTGACCCCCACGGTGCCATAGTTGGCCTTCACACCACAAAGATAAGCTGTAGCTGTGCCAGCACTATCTGGCATCTGCTGGTCCACGTTGTATGTCTGCAGGAGTCAAATAGACAAACACGTGTTAATACCAACGGGCACTTAGCAGACATTCTTATTCATAGTGACTTAAACTGAGACACACCAGTAGCAAGATTTTATTCTTGAATGAAAAAAAAAAATCGTAAACCCCCCCCCCCCCCGTGTCTTCTTGATTTTAAGAACATCAATACATTGAATTTTGTTGTTTGTGTGTTTGGGATGACAGGTTCCGCCTGTAAGTTTATGTTGATTAAATTAACTTTCATTTTTCATTTAATTTGAAACTTTCCTCTCTCAACGTGTCTGACAGTGCACCAACCTTGGATAAGGCTAGGTGAGGGAAGGTATCCATAACCAGACTGCTTTCCTCCCCAGACTTTCTTGCCAGCTGGCCTTTGAGGATCCGTGCAGCGGTCACTGTTGTTATCCCCATACCTAGAAACAGGTGAAAAACACACTTGAGTGTTGGAAAAAATCAACCAGGCTTAGGACAGGTTCTGGAAATCTTATGCTTGGCTGATGATGAGAGTTGAAAGGATGGTGAAAGTTATCCAACAAAGATGATTATGGGCCATGAAAAATACAGAAGAAGCATAAATTCCATGTAGGAAACACTTCATAATACAACTATACAATACTGTCAGTATTGGAATTAATAAGTATATACTATATTATACCATGTAATGTAATATACGTACATATCATTTTATCATTTTTTTCTGTGTTCGTTGAAAGGCCAGATTAAATATTTATTTGAAAAAAGATTAACAATATTTCAACATAAGCCTGTGTAAACTCTTTAGGCATTAAGTTACTGTTAGTATCTAAAATTCAAGGCTTAATTATGACGTCTATTCTTGGTAAGATATTTGCTACACGTTTCCATGTCATTTGTGATGCTATTAAATGTTACTGATCGATCATAACCCCTGATAATTTATTAAATATGCTGCTGTCAGCATTTTCTTAGTCAAGGGTGGGGTTAAATGGAATGATAAACTGATGATTCATCCATAAACTTATAAACAAGTGGAGTTGCCAAGCACTGATACTGGATCGTAGACTGAACAAAGGAAAGTACAGGACAGAAATGGCTTTATCATTGAGATGCAAAGTCATAACTAAAGGGCACATCATAAATTATGACCTTACCGGAATGGTGTTTTTCTAATGGAATCTGAATTAAAGTATCCAGAATAAAAGTTTTAATCAGAATTAGCTTTTCCATTAGAGATCACAAACACACCACCAGAAACATGCAATTTACTTGAATTGATTACTTCAAAAGTATCAATTCACACACGCACATGCAAAATGTGTGTGCATGACTGGCTGTCTGTCTCTTTGCGGCCCTCATGATGCGCTGGCGACGCGTCCGAGCTGTGCCCCACCTCTCGCCCATAACAAACTGGGATAGGCTCCAGCATACCCGTGACCCACAAAGTGGCTTTCAATGAGACAGTCATCTCATCTACAAGAAAATGGATGGATAGCATTTAGATAACCTAACATGAGTTGACATCATGATGGCCCACCTTTAAACTCGTGTTACAGCCTTCTCATCTGACATATTGAGCAAATTACAAGTAGAAGATATGGCACAATTTAAAGAAACTATTTAAACTGTGTGGAAACATATTTTTCAGACTCACCGTCCCCCAGGAAGAGGATGATGTTCTTTGCTTGATTGTTACTGAGTTTAACAGTCATGGCAGTTTGGAGAGCCTCCCTCCCTTTGTTGTTCCAGTAACTAGCATGGAGTTCTTCCGCTACTGGTATAAAAAAGTGCAATATGATAATCCACAGCATGAAGTGTTCTGTTGACTGTATTTTAAGATGATTCAGTGACATAAAATAGCATTTATATATTATATGACTTGCAATAACACAAACTCTCGTGGAATATGAGAATACAGTAAGCGATAAAATCTGCAGGTTCAGAAGCCAAACATTGAAAACATAAAAAATATATTTAAATATTAAATGAATATTAAATATTTTTGTCAATTTTGCATGAAGTAGTTTGTAATTTATTTTTACAAAAAATCACTTCCAGCCAATTAACAAAATGTGCTTTATGTTCGGTCTCATTTATTATCTTTCTTGAATTGAGAATTGATACAACTGTGCTTTGAATGAAATGTTGTGATGTTGTCATTGAAATCGATTTGCAAATGTCTAAAAGTGAAAATTCTTAGTTTGTCTGCCTAAAGATCCAAAATGTACGTAAAGATTTGATAGAAATGTGTACCATAGCTTACCTGGAACAGACCAAGTCCACTGCAATGAGATGATAACAAGCAATCCAGCAAAAATGAATTCATGTTTGTTGACCATGGTGATAACTATGTACTAATCAAAGACAATTGAGTAAAGGAGTACCTGGGTGTGCTTTATAGCTGCAGCTCGGGAGCAAAGATCAACATGAGCAAGAGGTTACAAAAAAGAAACACACACACGCACAATTTGTACATATTCCGTTGTAGGTATTGGTCATATCTTGTGTATATAATGTGACGTGTGACAGGAGAATGAGCAACAAATTAAGAGGGAGTAACATCAGTGGTAGAAATAACATCAACAGAAGTATTTATGTTGACGTTTAAAGGAGTAATCATTAATCAGAACGGCGATCTAATGAGTCGATTATTTTTGTATTGTGTGTCGTAATGCTGATTGTAATCTGATGATTGTTGACCAGAAGCAACCTTTTATATTATAGTCACTATAAGTTCTCATAAAAAGTGCACAGTGTATTTTAGTGCCTTCCACATATTATGAGCGTTCACATATTACATGTAAAAAAAGTTGTTGTTGACTTAAGTCTTACTTATATTTTTATTTGCATTTAGTTTGACTTCCTGTATTTCCAGTTAAATAAGATCATAATTTCATAAAATCTGTGACTAATTTGTCTTAATGCATCACGCACGTAAATAAGAATTTTTAAATAAATAAATTGCTTTAAATTAATTCGTAAATGGACTTACTGAGAACACACTGTTTTATCCTTCTTTATGCAACATTTGCAAAAACATAGTATGAAAAATACATTGTCAATATTTGCTTAAAAAATACATTCATTTATAAACCAAAACTTATCAAGCGACAGACTTTCTGACAGAAAACAGATTCATGATTTGGAGCAAGTGAGGTCCAAATGTAAATTTAACATACCGTAACAAAATACTTAAAAGTTACATATTTTCCAGGAACAGCGTCTCTATTTCCATGACTCTATAGGTTTGGCTGGAAATTTTCCGTAGATTTGTGTACAAACATATTGTCATCTGGATGATGATGATAATGATGTACACCAACAGCTAATGTGTAACAAGCAACTGCTTGTTTGAATTCAAATAGGACTACAACATTCGTGAATGCTATCATGGTAATGCACATGGTATGATCAGGATGCATTTGGTACAGTCATTGACAGAAACAGAATGAATGAATCTATATTGTTTTCCAAGTGTCTAGTTTGCTACATACATGCATGCGTGTGTTTTTGTAAGAGTCAATGTACTGAAGTGTCTGAGGGGTCATCTGAGTAAACAGAGGAAGATGAGCAGGCCAAACAGGAAGTTGGAGGGTGTGTTAACAATGCAGCTTGAGCTGTGAGTACGGTGGTGAGGAGGGCAGTTTGTATAAGGTTCCAAGCAGGCAGCATAGGCCATGACATGTGCCACGTAGTTCTGCTCTTTCACCCCATGGAAGAGGTGAGCCATTGGGCCTTTAGCATAGATGGCCACATCCTCTCCCCCATGTGTCTCAGAATCCAATGGCACAGCAGCCTGCTGCATATACTCCTCGTCATCTGCACAGGCGTAAGAAACGAATGGATAGTTTAAGAGTCTATGTCATCAGAAGTAAGACATGATAAATATCACTGTTCTCTCACAGTGCTGGAACAGATCAATTGAATAAAGTGCACTTTATTATCCTGCCTTGATGTTAGTTAAGTGACTTAATTTCAATAGATTGTATAGGATGCCAGAGACGATCGTGAGATTTAATTGTGACATAGGTGGGGCTGTGTTTCCCATCAAATTATGTATTTGATGGGATGAAGATTATAGGTATAATTTTCAGAATTAAGATTAATTTCAAAACTTTAAAAAGCAACACAATTAAAGCCCATTTTGCACAATTACACCAATCACTGCCCATATTTTAAGGAAAACTTTCCTCCACAAAAAACAAGCATAAGATGCTGGAAAAAAGAGGAATCCCTTTGCTGGATTCTATTCAGTGATCTATTGTAAAGTGGTATTCTGTCTGGTGCTTTAGCCTCAACATTTTTATCTTCAATTCAGCTGATGAATGTTGTGCTTTATATTTGTCTTGATGAATACATTAAGTTTTAGGGGGGGGAAACCCTCACTTGTAATTGCATTTTTACCTGAGGTAATGGAAGACTGCGTATTTTAGACGTAACTACAGGTTCCAAGAAAAATGTGATGTCAGGCCTTTTTAAAAAGACAAAATTGGGGGTTTGAAAGGTAATTCATCCCTGGATGGAGACAGTTCATCCTAGTGCACACGGTCATGCAATGACTGACGCAAATGATGCAGTGAAAGAGGAGGAGGAACCAGGTCATCACTTTCTAGTTCCATAAAGACATATAATTATAATATTTCAATAATATAATTTCATAATTTTCAAGCACAATTACAGTAAGTCTGTGTAGACTAGAGAGCAGACGTCAGCTGCCATCTTTTCTTTCCAGAGAAAACGACGAGCAAGACTCAACCACATCAGCCCATGCCGTCTGTGCATGCATCAGCACAGACGAGCGCAGCATCTGAAAGACATTAGTTTGTGCTTACAGTAATCCACCATTGTGATGTTCCCCCTGGTTCCATTTATGTGAACATAACCAGGACCGTTGGCATACAGGATGCTGGTGAAAGGCATTTTATCATCGGCTTTCTTTGGTGCCAGGCCTGAAAGACAAATAATGGCACAAATAAGGAGAATGTGAGCACCAACCTATAGTAGATTGCAGCATGCTAAAAGGAAATATGAATACACAGTCTATCGGGTACTTTACAAATCCAGGCCAGGGCTGACTATTCTTCATTTGACTCACTCACATCTTACTACAAATCTACTTTGTTTTCCTTCACTTTCCCTTTAAGTCTCGATCGGAATCAAGTGCTTGTGTGTTAAACCAGACCAAAGATGGGATTCCCACGGGGTGTGTTGCCACCAAAGGTGAAGACGTGCGAGTGGTCGGCAGTGACCACGGTGAGGGTATCGGACTCTCTGGTTAGCTGTGCAGCGCGATGAATAGCACTGTCAAACATCACTGCTTCTGTCAGTGCCAGTTTGGCGATGCCGTCATGGTGGCCATGATCAATTCTCCCTCGTAACAGAAAGGCAAAAAGTAAACTTATTAGACCCGGTTCAAAATATTTGAATGTAGCAATTTAGGAATGGGATTATGCTGTGTTTTTTTCTTTTAAAAGTAGATGTTGTTTGTTGTAGCACAACATTGATCAAAAATAGAACAATACAGTAATACATTATGGGATTTTCAATTAAAAGAATGTTCATAAAGTACTCATCTTCTACAAACAGGAAGTATCCTTTGGGATTTTTGCTAAGAATTTGTATGGCCTTCTCTGTCATCTCCACAATGGAGGGGTCACGTGTGATATTCCGAAATACCTCAAATCTCATGTCCTTTGGCTCAAACAGACCTGGAAAAAAAGGAAACAGGAACTTTGACTTTGGCCCTGAAATATGAGTAATATGAGTTAACCTTTAACAGAGAACCACAAGACAAGAGGTAGTAAGTGTGAGTCTGGAGGCAAAGTGAGAGTGATAAGAGGACAATCACACAATGAACGAAACTAAACGAGTGCAGACAGTAAGCATGCTTAGCTTACTTTGCTGTTTTTTTTGTATTTATATTCTCCCTTAAAATTCAAGCTGCTTCCAAGGTATCACTGCTTAATTTCTTTTTCTATGTTTCCACAATTGATCAAAAACATGATCATATTTGGTGAGGATTTTTCTGCATTCCTGTACATATTAATTAATTCGTCCTCTACCGCTATTCCGCTTCGCGGGTCACGGGAATTGCTGGAGCCTATCCGAGCTCGCTATGGGCGAAATTCGGGGTTCAGTACACCCCGAATTTGTTGCCAGCGCATCGTGGGGCCACACACATAGACAGACAACCATTCACGCACACACTCCTACACTATGGACAATGTGGGCTTGCCAAATGCCCTGAATTGCCATGTTTTTGGAAACTGGAGAACCTGGAGAAAACCCATGTGGACAACATGCAAACGCCACACAGATAGGATTCGAACCCTGTAACCTCTTGCTGTGAGGCAGCAGCACTAACCACTCCGCCACGTGCCAATACTATCACACATTCAATCTATACAAATGTTCAAGGTGATAACAGTTTTATTGCTTCTGTATTACAGTCATAAGTATCAAATTGACATGCCCTTTGGTTTTACGGTTGTAATTATGGCAGGTAATACAAGTGAATTGTGGATTTATGGTGTATTATCATGACTACTTACCATGGCTGGATAGACGAAAACTGACCTTAATAAATAATATTTTCAGAGCCACTCGTTTTGTAAATTTAAAATAAGTCATCTTTACTTTGTTCACTGTTCTCTTCAGCTTTGCAGACATATCCATACCTACCCATCAGCCGGTCCGTAGTTTTAACATTTATTTCATCAAACTCCTTCCTGTGCCAAACGTAGCGTGCCTTCTTGTTCTGAAAAACCACAAACTTGAATTCACAACGCGTAACAGCAATATTCAACACCAGTGACAAATAGTGCCTACCGGTTTGGCCTTCAGCCACACATCAATGAGGTTCTTCCTGTCTTTACGGTCACCCTTGCGAGAGCTGGAGGTTGGGTACTCGGGGTCTGGGGTGCCTTTTGGTGTCATGTACATTCTCCCTCCACCCAGAATAACCTTAAGGGGACAATTTTTCAGAATCATTCTATCTATGCAGTAAAAGTCTATGATGGTCCATATACTCAAGCTCACTGTACTATAATGCTATTCATACATACTGTACATACATCGATGTCAAAGTTGGAGACCAGTTGGGTTGCAATGTCCACACAACCCTGTTTGAGGGCACTGGAAGGGAGATCTGCATCACTGTACCAGCTACGACTGACAGAGTGAGCATAAGCAGCGGCCGGAGAGGCATGTTGGACACGAGTAGTGGTCACCAAGCCAACAGATTTACCTGTATATTGCAGACACAGACCAAATCAGAGGCAGCCAGACAGTCACACACAATATTTTATTCTTTTTTGTACATTGTGCATGAGACGTGACAGAACATGTTAAATTCAAACAATCATGTGCTTTAACCATGATGTCATAGACTATTGAAAACACTGCTGTGATATTATGGGACTCTACCTTGTACTTTAGCTCGTCGCAGGACCGAATAGACCTCATTACCAAAAGTGGTGTTACACTCATAGGCCATTGCATTAGCGCTGAGCCCGACTGTCTTAGCGTTAGCCTTCACCCCACAGTGGTAGGCTGTAGCAGTGCTCGCGCTGTCTGCGACCTGCTTATCCACACTGTAGGTCTGTGGGTTAGAAACGCAAACATTACAAGCAGGACAGGAAATAAACACAACTTTTTTTAGTACTATTTCCATTTCTAAATTCTAGGTTAGAACACTGAGATACTGAATACTCAGCTTCATTCACACCCTCACTTACAGGACATTATTATGATTTAGGGATTATGTTCAACCACAAAGCTGAATGCAACATTTATCTGACTTATAACCTTTCTTTTTCACAGTTTTTTCCACAATGTCAGCATTTACAGTAGGAATGTTAATTTTAGCCAAATCCCTTGAATAATTTTCACTCAGGCAAATATTTGTCTTCTTAAGGAAGAGCGGTGTTGAATGAGACGAGACCGAACATGTTAAAGGTGAAAAGGAAAGTTCACACAGTCCAAAGGCATAAAAGAATTAATGCATCACAGTTGAACATATCCTGCACAGTAGTTGTACTTTACTCCCCCTGTCTGATGACAGTGACACATAGTCAGGACTTTAATAATAATAAAATAACTTAATAATGGGTCATAAGGGCTGGTCTCTTTTTATCTTTTAGATTTTTTTATTGAACATTCCACACAAACTTGGACAACATGGAAATGAAAAACAAAACAAAGATGCATAGAAAATAATAATAATAATAGTGTGACAAAACCAGTGTCTTTTATTACCCTTCCTCGTGTACATTGTTGTGTTGTTACCTTTGACAAGGCCACATATGGGAACGTGTCCATGGCCAGCATTGTCTCCTCTCCTGATCTGCCGTCCATCTGACCTCGCAAGATTCTGGCAGCTGTCACTGTGGACACGCCCATCCCTGTGAAGCAACAGCTGACAGGTGAAGGGTCGCTGGTATGATGCCTTTGTAGATGTAAATATTTACCAACTTCAGTCTTCTTAAATAGTTGGTGAACTTAAAGAGCGATCTGTTCCGTGGGAATCTGTGTTCTGCACATATTTATATCATTACTGAAAATCTCGCTGTTTTGTCACCTGAGAGCGGAAAAATACCAAATCTCTAAACAGTTTGGGAACGTTTAAAATATACAGACCAGACATGTTACTTACAATGTGTTTGTTTTTAAAACTCATCTTTCAGAATGAGAAGGAAAAAAGGCATTGTGGAATTTTCTGACCAAACAAAATCAAAGGCATTTCAAAGCTATTAGCATCAAGAGAATCCACAAATGCAGGGGGGTACATAAGGCGGTGGTTTTCTATGACAACCACATTTTCAAACAAAATTGTCAGACTGAATCTTCCACACAATGTGCTCTGACCACTTTTGCTGCAACATGTACCATATAAACATACAATAATATTCTTTTACTCATTATTTGGTCTGAATTATACAAAGAAATACCTTTGATCACTCTTCTTAATTGTTTTTTTAATGTCTTCCTGCGATCCGCTATTGAGTTTCTCTGCTGATCATGAAACCCCTACTCGACAAAGCCCATGTTTGCTGTGATACATTCAGCTTTCCTTCTGCCATCATACAAATAACACCGAGAGCATTGCTTTGAGCAAGGCATCGCTGGGGAGGAAACAAAGCCTCGACCACCCAGAAATGTGACTCAGTAGGTTTGATTTAAAGCAGACATTTAATAGTTAACAGGAAAACACATTACATCTCTGTTCCTTTCAACAGCTCCCTTTACAAAAGACTTTCATGCACCACAGCTGTAAATATATCATGCAAGTCACAATTATTGACTCAATCAAATCTGATACAGATGGAAACTTTCTCCCAACAGGCAAGCATAATTCCTTTGGTGGCATGTATAGTCAATGAATGTCACACAAACCGTGCTACAGAAGCAGCCACTAGCATGTAGCAAGTACAGAGTGGATATTCAGAGGAACAGACATCCCTTGTGTTTATAAAAAATATTTGATCGATGGTTTTGTTATAGAGGAATGTTTTTAATTAGAGCCCCAGTAAATTTTGCATGAGTATGGTGCCATCCAATGAAGCAATATACCATTAAAGTCAGTGAAAAAGCTGACTGCACAAGAAAACATATTTATCAATAATGAACAATAAAAGCTATATGGGATACGCACAGCGGGTTTGATTTAAAACACTGACAATGAACTTAATGTTTGTTTTCGCACAAGGAGATCCTACAACTTTATTGTAAGTTCCATCTCCTGAATATCCTCAACAGAATGGAATAGGGAACAGCAGTGATTTGCAAGAGTAGCTTTGACTCTGGAATGGAAATCTCGGTTTCTTTTGACATGATGGATTCAAAACCGATAATTACTCAAACCCTATAGTTCTGTTTTGGTCTCAATCATCTTACCAGATTAATAATTGGTGAGGTGATAGCATGACTTTTTTCTAAATCTAAATTGTTTTCTACCCTTTTCCACAAGTTAACGCAGTTCTCAGGCACTTATATGAAATATCTGTGCCAGTCTTTGGTCAAAATAGCACACACGCGCGGTCTGTCGCGCGTAAAAGCGTTGTCTAGTGTCTCTCCACACACACATCGCGCCGTGTGTGTGCGCACACACTCGCGCTCTGTCACGCGTAAAAGCGTTGTCGAGTGTCTCTCCACACACATCGCGCCGTGTGTGTGCGCACACACTCGCGCTCTGTCGCGCGTAAAAGCGTTGTAGAGTGTCTCTACACGCACGCACACACAGAGACACACGTCGCGCCGTGTGTGTGTGCGCACACACTCGCGCTCGGTCGCGCGTAAAAGCATTGCAGAATGTCTCTACACGCACACGCACACACGGCGCGACAAGTGTGTGTGTGTGTGTGTGTAGACAGTTCAGCCGCTTTTACGCACTACCTTGTTCTTTCGGTAACTACCAAAGCTCGTAACCAGAGGTGAGGGGAGGAACGGAGATCGACCGTTCCTACCCGGATGGGCATCGGCAGAATCGCGGATGCTGCGCCGATGTTTATCTCTGTCTCAGTCCCGTTCAAAGTGTTTACCACACACGAAAACATTTTTGCCCATTTTCGCCAGAACATTTCCACCAAAAATAAACTTTATGCAGGGAAAATGCTGTAGAGCGTGCACGGGCAGACAGGGGGGGGGGGGGGGGGGGGGGGGCGCACGCACACGTGTGCACACACATCTTGTGTAGATTTGCCCCTTGTGGTTACAGCGGGTGCGATTTCTTCGAGACGAGTTTTGCAAACTACAAAGGATTGACTATTTGACTTGATGGTTTATTTAGCTGCTTCGCGGTTGATAAGGACCCTAATTCACCATAATAGTGTAGAAACATGGGAAAGGTGAATTTTTCATAATATGGGACCTTCAAGAACTGTAAGAGAGCCCACACAATCTTTATTTCTCACAGGGACTTCTCTAGCTCAAGTGCAGCTTTATGCTGCAATCTGAAATTAAGACAAGGATCAGATTCAGCAATCAGACTGATGTTTAGCATGTTTCTGCTGCACTGGAATTCAGATGTGCAACCATACTTCATGGGATTATGGCTGAAGGTCCAGGGTTCAGGATAAATTATTTCCCCTCTGGCTTCTACAGATTCAGTTAAAATCAGTTTGTCCTGCAAATGCCTAAATCTACATTTAGCACACTCATCCAAACACAGATATATGTACAAGTAAAATGAATGTTCCGGCAGGACAGCAAAGGGCAGAAGTTTTTGCTGAATAAAGTTTTTATGTTTCTGTTTTCTGCCTGTGCACCTTTGTGTCAGACTTTAAGTGATAACAGGGGTAATGCTGACTGATAATATAGTGAGTTAATCTTCCTTTAGGCGTCCTGACAGCAGATTATCTGCCTCAATCTCAGTTGTTGCTCAGACCTGTATGGAAATTCCATACAGGTCTGGGCAACAACTGAGATGATATATATATATGCCTTTCTTGTTGCAATTCATTTTCTTTTCAAATTTCAACCATAACCAACTCAGCATTGGATATTTGCTGGAATAGATTTGACCTACCATCGCCAAGAAAGAGGATGATGTTCTTGGCCTTGTGATTCCGAGGGCGGAGCTTTAGTGCAGCATCCAACATTTCCCTGGCCTGAGCATCCCAATAAGATGGTTCTCTCTCTAGTTCGTACGGCTCTGCCACATGGAAGCACACACAAAGATAGAGAATGATATAAGTATGTCCGGAGCAGGAATGGAAATAAGCCAATATGTAATTAGGGGGGGCATTACGCATGACAGGATTTCAGTACGATTACCATGCCTGATGAATGAACAGTCTAATGTGATATCTGGAGAAACAGCAGTGTAAATAACAAAACAGAAGAAACAAGTGCAGATGAGGAAGGAAAGATGCGGTCAATACAGGTGGTTTCATATCTGTCAATGTTAGTATGGAAGCAAACTCAAAAGGCTTAAAGGCAAAACTCGGTTATTTGTGGTGGTTTTTTTTTGTGTGTGTTTTTTAACTGTATACGGCTTCAGAACAAGAAGGTTCTAAAACATTGTGAAGAAGTTATAGATCTCCAGTCATATTGTGTCATATTGACATGGTTTCTGCCCATTCATACCCAGTGAGAGTCTCGCAGTGAAAGGAAGTCTGAAAAAGAACCTTCCTGAGTCTACACTCCATATCAATGATTAAGCAAACATCCACATTCCATCCCACATTCTACACAAAAATGGAGATGCAGGCAAGAAATGCATTCACATTCTCTCCTGTGGAACTACATCAAGATAAGACACTCCATTCCACCATCACACCTGACTGCATATTAACCAAGTTCTCAAGCAAAGGTTACCTGCTTGAGTCGCCACGTCCATTTGTCTGCAAAAAGAAATGCAGGTATCATTACTCGTGCCTCCTCACCTTGGCTTTCCATAGCGAACCGGCCCACAGCCAGTAGTATGAGACCCAGAAAGATGAGCAGAAGATTAGAGGCCCTGCAATCAGGTATCCGCATCTCTAATCCAAGCAACCTGGATGCTGGTGAGATGGGCACAGCCGGCTTTCAGAGCAGCACACCAAGATCAATAGTCAGAGGCACGGGGAGTGAGCGTGTATGGACGCTAAGACCTCCAGTCCTGCCTTTTTAAAACCCCACTGGGTGTGTAGTAAGGAAGAGGGCAACACCAGCTCATAGGCTAAGAGCCACTAAAGAGGGGAGAGAAAATGTGAGTGAAGGAGGAAGAGCCAGGGGGTGGAGTGGGGGGGGAAGAGAAAGCAAAGCCAGGACCACACAAGAGCTCTGTCGTGCTGGAGTTCCTCAACTCGTGTATTAACTGACTTCTGAAAATGTACCACCCTCATTTTACTGTTTTAAATGGCTGCTTTAATTTTCTTCTTCCTATTTTCATTGGCTCTACTGCTCCGAAGGGTGTGCGATTGAAATTTGAATCAACTTTTGATGTGGTGACTCTGTGGGTCCATGCAGTGAACCCTCTCTGAGAGCAAAAAAGTGGCTACCCAATTTATGTTGGCATCCATCATGATACAAATCATGAACGTGTCTCTGTCCATTTCCATTCCCCCATCCCCTGGAAAAACAGCCTGAGGGAGGAGGTTACCGGTAGATCTATTCTTGAGAATATTGTGATTTGTTCTTGATGTGCTCTGCTCTTCGTGTCAGGAAAATGGCCATATTTCCATCTCCCTTCTTTACATTTCTGTATTTAAAAGACCCCAATATTTTCCTTCTCTTACCATGTCAAGTTGGCAATTTTTTCCAAGCAGAGTTAGCATTTTTCTTCCATGAGGTAGTGGAGACAGCCTGCTGATTAAAAATGTCTTGCTCTTCTATGCACAGCAGTTACTGTGTGAAATGAAGTGAGGCTGGCCAACTTTACTCCACATGGCCAGAAGAATCAAATTCCCCACAAGCCTGAACTGAGGCTGAGTCTTGTTACAGTTCAGACCTCTGGAAGTCCTTTGCTTTCTGCCAGTTGCTCAACCAGTGCCCGTAGCGAGTTGCAGTTAGTCACATGTGCCTAATCAAGACGGCAATAAAATCATAGCATCAATCTGGGCAAAAAGGAATCACACGTTATAGCCCACACCACAGGAACGAGAAATATATGCAAGAGCTGGTGAACTTGTGGAGGTACGTCTGCCTGCCAGAAAAGGGTAAACACCTGATGGCCGTTTTAGGAGGATCATACATCCACAAAAAAGTGCTTAGGTACTTTTCATCTCTGATTATAAGGTAAGGTTGACTGTTTGTGGGAATGCAATGATCTCCTGGGAATTTAGAAGACTGACATTAAGAGATTTTAAGAAAAATAATCATTACCAGACTTTATTTGCTGCACATTTCAGCCCTAAAATTAACTTTTGGTGCAAGCATCTAGGATTAAAGCATTACCACTGTTAATAAATTAAATACGGAGGCATATTCCAATGTGATAAGAAACCACAGTGCAGGTTTTAATACCTGTTTCAAGACTACCTATCAGTCTAGGAATATATGCAGGCTTCACAGTTACTTTCTAACATCTGGATCCAGATCTCGACTCCTCTAAAAATAAATTACAAATGTCCAAACAACTCCTTCCTCCCATCCCCCCCCTTCTTTTGCTTGTGACATGTAAGGCTTATTTCACCTATAGATATTTGTTTAATTATAGTGGTTAACCAGATTTTGAGTCTAGATTGCAACTCATTGGGGGAAATGTTTAGGTTCAGGTTGTCAGAGCAAGCATATGCATGTGGGTGGCGGCAGACCACATAGCCACAGTTTCCAAAAAAAATAAGCCAAATCCTTTTCCATGACTTCTTAATGGTGGCTTTTAAAAGGAATGGCTTTTGAGATGTGATGGATAGGGATGAGAGAGAGAGAGAGAGAGAGTTGTACATTCAGAAGGGAACCAAGAAGACTTAAATAGACTCATTGGTTGAACAATTAAACTTAGTCGACAATGATGCCTGTAGGTTTTTAAGGAAACATCTCAAATATGCTCCACAGACACATATACAGTGATGAAGAATAAATGTAGTGAATTTACTGTAAGACATGCCATAACCATAAATCATGTAACTCGTTTTTGTGTGCAGCACTGGTGACCGAGCTCCAATCGCAGAACATTTGGCAAGCGGGTTGTAAAAGGTTTTACAGCTGGCACGCAACTCAATTGAGGGCAAATTACAAGTGAAGCACCGAGACAACAGCGTCTCGACTCAAGACGGCTCATGGCAGCAAGAGATTGCTACTTCAACATCAAACAGGATCACAACTAGCGACTTGTGATTTGTTCCGCCTTCTGTTTCTTTCACCTCCTCTGTTTTGGAGGGTCTTCATTTGGTTTGCTGTGCAATCTTCTATTCTTACTTCTCCTTTTGGTACAATGGTATACAAAGAGTAAAGGACTGTCCATCAAATCAGAAGGCAGATCCATTTCCCTGCACGCTTTGCTCATCTTTTTCCTCCAAAGTTGCATCAAATCAAAGCGTTTTCCTTTCTGGTCCTTTGTGAGCACGTCTGTCAGCGGCTCACGCAGGGTTTTTGCTTTGTAGTCTGTTGCAGGAAATCCCTGTTAGTTTCAGAAGACTCAAAGTGGGACAAAGAGTTAAAGGAATGCCGGGAGTGTGTACTGTAGATGCTGTGCCTTATAAGGACAGGTATATGTAAATAAGTGTGGGCTTATGAGCAAAAGCTTGAGTGAAAACCAGTTTTGTGCAGAAAGTCAGAAGTAATCCATGAAGAGGTATAATCCTACACATTAGCACCCAGGATGGACGAGTCTGCTCCGAAGGGAAAAAGTGCGAAACACATCTGTGTACCTCGCATTCCGTACCTCCCACTTAAATAAGCCCTCCTCATCAAAGAATGCTCATTACAGAAGCCATCACACATGCATAGGAAGGGCTCAGAAAAGATAGAAAGAGAGAACTGGGACCAGGGGAATGGGTGGAAGTGGATGAGCTACATTTGCTGCAGTATGATTGAATAGCATCAAATCCTGCTCGTCTTCCTCATGGCTTTTTCTTTCCCCTTTGAGAGGATGCTCCTCTCCTGAATGGCCACCCAGGCATGATGCTTGTGCTCGTAGGAGTGTCACGGTGTCAGGTAGTGAGGTTAAGAGGCTCCACCACTGGCGCTTGAGGACAGACAGTTTATTTTCCTTGAGAGGCTTCCATCCAAACATAGCCAGCCTAACGTCCGGCAGGTGTCGGCCAGACGGGGCCAGTTAGCAGCACACGGCTGTAACCATTTTTGATATTCAACTGGTTTCAGGATTTGTAGTCCCATTTCAAATCATACATTTTCATTTTCCCCAAGGTTTCCCTTAGGTTTATGTCATATTTCCACCAAAACTAATTCTTACTCTTCTTTTAATTGCATATTTTGTTTTTAAAATATTTGCTTCATTCTGTTTAAAACTATAACAAACGGACATTGTTGTTGGAACCTAACGCGAAAGTGCGCTGACGGCAGGGATTCGATCCCGCGATCCCCGTATTAAGAGGCAAGCGCGTAACAAACTGAGCTACACGTGCTGTTTTTGCTGTGGGATTTCGTTTTGTTAGGTTTAACTGGTCTCTCACCTGATTGGACGCTCTGAAAGCATTATCCAATCACAGACAATGTAGGTAGGACTTCCGCTTTCTGCCAACAAAAACAGGAACTAGTTTCTGGATTCAAATAGTCATGTTCGTCCTCGTAAACTCTTACTACACGGACAAATAACTCGTGTTTAGAGATAGAAAACAATGTTTTTCTGCAATTATTTAAGGGACGATGACAAAGATAATACACATTGTTGGTTAACTGTATGTAAAAAAGTAGTTCGATATGCGCTGTCGCCTTCTGGATGTTATCTCCTGCAATTAGCCGAGCAAGGAACTTTCGATGAATAGATCAGCCCAGTCTGCTGCTCGGGGTTCGGCCATTCTTTAGATGTTAATAGCGAATAGACTGAAGCTCCCGAGCATGGATCGAAAGAATCTCGACAGTGAACTGTGTAAAGCTGTCATCGATGGCGATCCTCGGTGAGGCTACCTTTTTTTTTTAATTTTTTGCTTTGTTCGGAGGGGTCCTTGCTCTGACTAACATTTCTCTTGGTGCAGTTGTGAAAAAAAGTTGAGTGTGTGTTTGGTTAATTTAAAATATTTTGCAGTCCTGGCTAGTTTGTCTTAGACTTCCTTCCTTCAAATGCTAAACATTTAACATTTTCCAAAACATCGTCTAAAATGATTATGCTTATTATACACATTTTATCCTGCAGCATTTTATAAACCGACGTACCTTTCTATGCAACATAATCCCATTCCAGGATAGATGTCGCATTGTTTCTCATCTTTGACAGATGTGTGCAGCTGCTTCTTTTGCAAGGTGCGTGCCCTGACCTGGTGGATAACAAGGGGGTCGCTGCAATACACTTAGCTGCTGGCAAAGAGACCGAGAAGAACACGCGCTGCATGAGAATGTTGCTACGACATGGAGCAGACCCCAATGTCAAGTATGCTTTCTTTTGACTTACTCTTAAATGTATTTGATTTCGTGAACAAATGCAGCATTACATTTCTCAAGTACAATTATCGATTAGTGTTTTCTTCTATTATTTCATGTGGAGTTTTTTTGTGTTTCTCTCAGGACAGCGGAAGGCCTGACTCCTCTTCATGTCGCTGCGTTGTGGGGATGTTATCAAAATCTGAAGCTGCTCCTGATGAATGGAGGGAACCCAAACAGTAAAGATAATGTACGACTTATTTTCATATGGGAGGTCCCAAAACATAATCTATTGGTAAAAGTCTTTTTTTCAATGTTTTGTGTTACAGTTGAAGTAATACAGAAAACAATGACACAAAACACATTCAAATGTGTGGTTTTGTTTTTCACCTCTCATCATCTCAATTATTATAGGAAGGGAATACCCCAAGGCAGCTTGCTGAGCAACAGGAGAATCGAAAATGTGCCCAGCTTCTTCAGGAATATCACTGCAGCTCGCTGGACACAGAGGATGAGTTGCCTCAATTCCAGTACTGTAAGAAATTCATTACAAAGACCTTTTCTTGGGGTGTATTTTAAAAATAAATGTGACTGCACAGAATATATGTCTTATCCTTTCTTCACAGCAATGTATTCCGACCAAACGGACATGTCCAGCTATCCTGAATCGGACTGCAGCCTCACGTCACACTCCTCTATGATAAGTGACTTCGGCGACGCCCCACTGTCCAGCACAAGGCGGTCGTCATTTTTCAACGTGTCTGATCTTAAAGGAAGGCCAAATTGCAGAGCACTTTCATATAACAGACTTTCTGATATGGACGCCAGGAGAGATTACTGGAACAATTCCACCTCACGTTGGACATCGGAAGGCCCCTCCATACTGGCTAGCACTCGCTTGTCTGCGCTGGGACCTGCAGTTGAAATGCAGACTCTTAAGGAGAATGATTTACATACTTATGATGTGTTCACATCAAAAACAAATCAACATTGTGCTGCAACCGATGGCGGAATCTCCACCTACAGGAGAGACGCTCTTCCCACATTTCCCCGTAGGCCAGTCGGCCACAAGAGTGTGAGCTTCTTGGACGCAGATGAATATTTCCCCGTTTTTAGTCCCGAATCTCCGAAGCAGGAGCCTGCGGTTGGTAACAGAGAGGGCACCAGCAACCTTCCTTTTGAACTCTCCGAGTACTCTGACTTCCTGGACTCGGAACGCATGGCCACAGTTCTTCTCCGCAAGCAAGGCATTGATGTCACGTCGCCAGATCATGTTTATGTCTTTAGCAGGGACAGCAGCGAGGGCACAGAGGACATGGAGAAAACCGTCTTCATTCCCTTCGCTTTGGAAGCCAGTGATGACGAGCAAGATGGTGAACATGTAACGGAGGCTCAGGCTAAAAGAACGGAACAGCCAGCCTGCTCTAGCAGTAGCAGTGGGGCTGCTACTAGTAGCTACAGTAGCTGTGAGAGTGACCATTACACCAGTGCTCTCGATGCTTCTCTGCACCCCAGACATGTTTTATCTTCTGCAAAAGAAGTGGTTCCCGTTGGGGTTAAGGCTGATGAAACTACTCTGATTACTTTAGACTCCGAATCTACTCAAACGGAAGATTCAAAACCTGAAACTGGAGAGCATTTCACACTTACATTTGATAAATTACAAAAAGTGAAACGCGTAACCAATGAGGAATGTAAGGCTTCTTTTGCTCCTGTTATGTCCACCTCAGCTGAAGGTGGCGTTCATCAGCCACCGAATGACACGGCCGAAGCATTAAATGACAATTTTGACATTCCGTTCCCACCGAGCCCTTTCGTAACCGGTAGGACGCCGTCGAGGTTGAGCCGCTGCTCGATGAGAACAAGCAAGACCCCGGAGAGCCTCCTCTTCACCTCTTCTCTGTTTGAAGAAACCCTCCCCACACCAGTTCGGACACGCCGCCACACACCCAGGTCTCAGGTCAGTGAAGACCCCTACAGTTCGCCACACGTGCCCTGTTGCACACCATTTTACTCGGGGAGTAGCACAGGAGGAGATGAGTTTCCTGCTGGTTGCCGTGACACACAGCGCAGCACTCTCGGAGCTGCGTCGAGTGTTGGCAACAGCCAAGCCGATACGCTCATCCTCACCAAGAGCTTTTCTGATTCTGTTGCGGAAACACAGACTTTGTCAAACACTGTAATACTGGAGACAAACCGGGAGCCTTCAGACGATGCCTATGAAAGGAACCTGGCGGAGATTATTCTGGCCATGAAAGGCCCTGATTTTTCCGAAGGCAGGGATTTTCTGACTGATGATATGACAAGTACAGGCGAGGCAACAACAGAGAGAAGGGGAACTGAAGGCCCTAATAAGGACAAAGTAGACAGTCAAGAAACCGAAGATGCCTGGATCACCAAGGACGGCAGCTCTCAATTGGATTACGCGTCATCCTCGTCCGGCTCCAGCTCTTTCTCCCCACGGAGGTCCAAGGAGGACTCAGATCTTCCGTGCACTCCAGGCACCGGATGCACCCCCCGGTACAGTATGAGCCGGCTGTCAAGCTGCCGGGGGCCACAGCACCTCGCTAACCTCTCCTACACCCCTGGAGGACGTCCGCACATTCAGGATCTGGACGAGCCAGTGGAGTACCTCTACACGGACACGGAGCAGGGCCACAAGCTGATTGAGACCCACATCCCACCCACTGCAAACACCTCGCTCAGCTCCAGTATGAGCACAAGCAGCAGTGACGAGACCGTCCTTTATGACTGGAGGTGCATGAAGACTGATGCCATGAAAACCAGAGGAAAGGAGAACCAGCGGTGCTTATCGGAGGGAGAAAATGAAGAAGGAAGGTTGTTTCCGGAGCCGAAAGGGTTGACTGACAGGGAGTTAAGGTTGACGCTGGTGGAACTTGGTGAGAGCCCGGGTCCTATCAGCAGGCACACCAGGCCAACCTACATGCGAAGGCTGTGCCACTTGTTGAAGGAGTCAAAGCCACAACCAGGTAAAAGATGCAATGTATTTAATTCTGTTTAAACCTGACATAGCTGAAGTCAGTCTATACCTGACTTCAGCTATCATTATGTGATGCTAATATTGCTTAACATTTAGTTCAAGATTTTAGTAGGTTTTGGGTGAGAAGGAAGCGTGTGTGAAGATGAATAGAAGATACATTTTCTCAATGTTTGAAAGTCATGTTATTTTGAAAAGATATTTGTCCTGTGAAGTCATAAAATGTTTGTTGATGTTAACTGATTTTAAAATGGCTCTAGTAAAGAACCATAAAATTGTCAAATTAAGCTTGTATATATTGAAACACTTTCACCTCAAAGAGATTTAAATTGGCATAATCTTGTGGTTGGATTAGATTAAAACCACTGAACAAATTACCGGTAGGTATATTAAGGTGTATTAGTTATACAGTTGTCATGATTTTGGTTATTGTTACTGCAATAGAACGTCATTTTCTTGTATTTATCAATATAATTTCTGTATAGGTTTAGGCTTTAGTCCAGAACTGTGTCGGGCCCTACAGACCTTCAAGCTGCCTGATTGCCACGGTGACGAGCAAGCGTTGTGCCAGCAGTTTGATCAACC